>NC_090802.1:17903060-18108060 GCF_036512215.1 Solanum lycopersicum
CTAAGTCTTATATAAACCGTTTGAGTCCTAAAACTACCTACTTTGACCCCATTCTTCTAATTCCCCTAAACAACCAAATTCACTCCATAAACTATCAACCTAAGGAAGAAGAAGAAGAGCTAGGGTTCAATTTCAAGTCTACAATCCTCCATTATTTGTGGGCTTTTGACATCAAGGTGTGTTAGTATTCACTTACGGAGTCCTTTATTCCATAGGGTTCCTAAAATCCCCAATTTTACAAGTGAGATTCTTAATCAAGTTAGAATTTTATTCAATCTTCATTGGTTCTTTTCAATTAAAATTCAATTGACTATTTTCCATTTTTTATGCATGAATTGAAGTAATTATATGTTTTTAATTTGAATTCTCATGAACCTATGCATGATCCTGCTTTTTACACTATGATTATATGATGAAGCTATGCACTATGAAGATGAATTTATTAAGATATGATATTCTTTTAATGAAATTATGTAAATAATTTAAGGTTTCTTTGAGCATAAAGTATCAATATTGTTGTTATTGTTGTGAAAGGTTTTCTCACATATTACTAATAACATAATTGTGAAAGGATTTCTCACAAAAGGGTTCATAAGGTAATTGAAAGGTTTTCTCAATGAGTTATTCTAATGAACTTTAGCTCGGATTGGTTATTTAATTATGTCTTTTAATGGATGATAAACTTAAAAGGATTAATGATTATTAAATGGATTTTTTCTTAGCGGCGAGAAAGTATTCAGATGGAGACTCTCTCGTTACTAGAGGCTACATTTCTTGTAGCAATCTCTTTATTTCATAACTATGTGTCGCCACAAGATGATTGTATTAGATAGACATTAGCTAGTGGATCCACTTTAGCCAGGTTTATGGTTCTTACCTTTGCAAGTGAGGACATCTTTTTTCGGTGTGGAATAGAAATTGGATTTCTTGTTATAGCTCACATAATCTATGTCAATTATATAGTAACTTCCCATAATAATGAATCAAGTTTACTGTCACGACCCAAATTCGGGCCGCGACTGGCACCCACACATACCCTCCTATATGAGCGAACCAACCAATCTAAACCTTAACATTTCAATATAATATCAACAAAAAGTAATGTGGAAGACTTAAACTCATTAATAAAATCAATAACTATTATTATCCCCAAAATCTGGAAGTCATCACCACAAGAACATCTATGATCAAATTACTAAACTAAGAGTATTCTAAGAAGCTAAAACAAATAAAAGCTAGTCCATGCCGGAAGTTCAAGGCATCAAGACATGAAGGAGAAGATCCAGTCCAAGCTAGAAGCATTAGCTCACCCTGAAGATCCGGTGTGATGAAGACTGATTAGAGTTGCGGTTGAGTTGAAGATGATGGCACGTTTGCTGCACTCCACAAATAACAAAGAAGAAAACAATAAAAGTAGGGGTCAGTACAAAACACGGGTACTGAGTAGATATCATCAGCCAACTCAAAATAGAAAACAGTATATAATTAGCAATATCATAAAATCAACTAATATCCTTAGCATGCACCATTTACAGTTACCATAACCCTTGGTTACAACACCAAGCACATCAATGAGGACTCACACCTCCTCATCATACTCATTTGGGAATTAGGTTCATTAGATTGAATATATTAACATCTTTCAAAATTCATTATCTTTATTCCCCTCGTGTCAGTACGTGACACTTCACTCCTCAATATACTATCCTGGTGTCGGAACATGACACTCCGATCCTCATATACTATCCTGATACCGGAACATGGCACCCGATCCATATTCTATCCTTGTGTCGGAACGTGACACCCGATCCATATTCAATCCTGGTACCGGAACGTGGCACCCGATCCATATACTATCCTGGTGTCGGAACGTGACACTCCGATCCTCATATACTATCCTGGTACCGGAACGTGGCACCCGATCCATATTTTATCCTAGTGTCGGAACGTGACACCCAATACATATTCTATCCTGATACCGGAACGTGGCACCCGATCCCCTAATCTCACTACTTTCATTCATCAAGCCTTCTTTTATACCAAGGCATCATCATTAACAAAGTAGATTAGGGTTTCTTTTCAAGATTTGGGATTCAATAGCTTCATCATGCTTATTTATTCACAATTACATAATCACATCATTCATGCAAGCATACAATTAAGCATATAGAAGGTTTATAATACTACTAACACATATCATTCGCTATTAAGAGTTTACTACGAATAGCATGAAAACCATAACCTACCTCCACCGAAGAATTGAAATCAAGCAAGTTAATCCTCAAAGCTTGGTGTTTTCCTCTCCTCTCGATCGTTTCTCTCTCTCCCTTCTTGTTCTTTCTGTTTTCTTATTCAAACCCTCTTTCTTTTACCCTAATTAGTATATAATTAAGAATAAAAGATGGCAATAATACCCCACTAATTAACTTAAGGTTACCTCTTTTAACCCTCAAGAATTTGAGTTATTAATATAAACCCACGAAATATAGAATTATAGCAGGAATAGTCCAAAATGTCCCTTAAAACTTAACCAGAAATCCGACTCCAACTGGGATTACGCAAGCTGTGACGGGCCGTCGCGCCTGCGACGGTCCGTCCTGCAGGTCGTCGCAAAGTTCAGAGACCCAAATTTCCACCAAGGGCCTGTGACGGTCCGTCGCGCCTGTGACGGTCCGTCGCGCCTGCGACGGTCCGTCCTGCCATTTCGTTACAAAGTTCAGAGAGTCGATTTTGGCACCCAAATTTCAGAATTTCTAAGTGTTTTGGGACGAGACACCCTCGACGGTCCGTCGTGCCCATGACGGTCCGTCGTTGGGTTCGTCGCCTCAGCCTTTTTTCCAGAAATAAAATCTGCTGCTCAAAACGACTAAACAGGTCGTTACATTAGATACCAATTTACCCATCGTTCGTCCCCGAACGATCACAAGAACGAAAATAAGGGCGAAAAAGAGTACCTGAATCTGTAAACAGATGTGGGTATTTTTCTCGCATATTCGCCTCCTTCTCCCAAGTGGCTTCTTCAACGGGTCGATTCTTCCATTGCACCTTGATGGATGCAATCTCTCTTGACCTCAACTTGCGAACTTCTCTATCTAAAATAGCAACAGGCTCCTCCTCATAAGACAAGTTCTCATCAAGAAAAACTGAATCCCAACGGATAATATAATTTCCATCCCCATGATATCTTTTCAACATAGACACATGGAATACCGGATGCACTCCGGACAGCCCTGGAGGCAAGGCTAACTCATAAGCCACCTCCCCTACTCGCTTAAGTACTTCAAATGGACCAATATACCTTGGGCTAAGTTTACCTCGCTTACCAAATCGCATCACCCCTTTCATTGGAGAAACATTCAACAAGACTTGTTCACCTTCCATGAACTCTAAGTCTCTAACCTTTCGATCTGCATATTCTTTTTGTCTACTTTGCGCCGCTAGAAGCTTTTCTTGAATAGACTTCACTTTCTCTATCGAATTCCTCAAAAGGTCAGTACCCCAAGGTCTAACCTCGAATGCATCAAACCAACCAATGGGAGACCTAAATCTCCTCCCATACAATGCTTCAAATGGGGCCATATCAATACTTGAGTGATAGCTATTATTGTATGACAACTCCGCTAAGGGTAGGAAGCTATCCCAATGGCCACCAAACTCTATCACACGTGCACGAAGCATATCCTCCAACACTTGAATCGTTCGCTCAGACTGACCGTCGGTCTGAGGATGGAACGCAGTACTAAGGTCCAACCTAGTACCCAATTCCTCATGCAATGTTTTCCAAAACTTAAAAGTAAACTGTGTACCTCTATCTGATATGATGGATAGTGGAACCCCATGTAATCGAACGATTTCTGAGATATAGATTTTGGCTAACTTCTCTGCATTGTAAGTCACCTTTACCGGAATGAAATGAGCAGATTTAGTTAACCTATCAACAATCACCCAAATGGAGTCATACTTACCCATTGTCCTTGGAAGACCAACCACAAAGTCCATTGCAATTCTTTCCCACTTCCATTCCGGAATGGGCATTCTCTGAAGTGTTCCTCCGGGCCTTTGGTGTTCATACTTTACTTGTTGACAGTTTGGACACTTGGCAATAAAGTCAACAATATCACGCTTCATTCTGCTCCACCAAAAATGTTGTTTTAGGTCACGATACATCTTGGTTGCACCCGGATGTATAGAATACCTTGAACTATGAGCCTCTGTCAGAATAGTGTTGATCAAATCATCGACGCGGGGTACACATACCCTCCCCTTGATTCTCAAAACACCTTCCTCATCGATTTGTGCTTCCTTAGCCTCCCCTCGCAATACTTTATCTTGGATTCGCCTTAGTTTCTCATCATCAAACTGTTTTCCCTTAATTTTGTCAAGAAAAGAAGATCTTGACTCCACACTAGCCAACAATCCTCCCTTCTCATTTACTTCTAATCTCATCAAGTCATTACCTAGAGTCTGAACCTCTCTAGCCAATGGGCGTCTAGAAGCTTGCAAGTGAGCTAGACTTCCCATGCTTCCCACCTTTCTACTTAAAGCATCCACTACAACATTCGCCTTCCCCGGATGATACAAAATAGTGATGTTGTAGTCCTTCAGTAGTTCCATCCATCTCCGTTGCCTCAAGTTCAAATCCTTCTGAGTAAAGATATACTGAAGGCTATGATGATCCGTGTAGACCTCACACTTAACCCCATATAAATAGTGTCTCCATTGCATTAATGCAAACACTACGCAGCCAATTCCAAATCATGAGTTGGATAGTTACGTTCATGCACCTTTAATTGCCTTGAAGCATAAGCAATCACACTCTTCTCTTGCATTAGTACTGCACCCAAACCAGAATAGGATGCATCACAATAAACAATGAAGTTCTTACCCTCTACTGGCAAGGTAAGGATAGGTGCGGTAGTCAACAAAGTCTTGAGCTTCTGAAAGCTTTCCTCACACTCATCTACCATACAAATGGAACATTCTGCTTAGTCAAGTTTGTCAATTGGGAAGCAATAGAAGAGAACCCCTTGACAAATCGACGGTAGTAGCTAGCAAACCCAACAAAACTCCTTATTTCTGACACATTAGTAGGTCTTACCCAATTCTTCACTGTCTCAATCTTAGAAGGATCCACCATCACTCCATCCTTAAAAACCACGTGCCCCAAGAAGGACACTGCATCTAGCCAAAACTCACACTTAGAGAACTTGGCATAAAGCTTTTTCTCCCTCAACATTTCCAATACCATTCTCAAATGCTCTTCATGTTCCTTCTTGCTCTTTGAGTATACCAATATATCATCAATAAATACGATCACGAAGAGGTCCAAATATGGCTTAAAAATCCCGTTCATCAAGCTCATGAACGCAGCAGGGGCATTCGTAAGACCAAAAGACATCACTACAAATTTGCAATGCCCATACCTCATTCGAAAAGCAATCTTTGGCACATCCGTTGCCCGTATTTTCAATTGATGATAACCGGATCTCAAGTCAATCATAGAGAAGACACAAGCACCTTGTAACTGATCGAACAAGTCATCAATGCGGGGAAGAGGATACTTGTTCTTTATGGTTACCTTGTTTAGTTGTCTGTAGTCTATACACATTCGAAAGCTCCCATCCTTCTTCTTTACAAACAAAACCGGAGCACCCTAAGGAGATGCACTTGGTCTAATAAAGCCTTTGTTCAATAACTCTTGAAGTTGTGCCTTTAACTCTCTTAACTCTGCGGGAGCCATTCTATAAGGGGGTATAGAAATGGGGCGTGTGCCCGGTTCGAGATCGATACAAAAGTCAATATCCCTATCTGGTGGCATACCAGGAAGATCTGCAGGGAACACATCCAGAAACTCACGGACTACTGAAACCGACTCAATCGAAGGCACTTGGGTAGTGTCATCCTTGAGATGTGCCAAGAAAGCTAAACACCCTTTACTAACCATTTTCTTAGCACTAAGAAAGGAGATGATACGCACCGGATTGGAAGTGTAGTCACCCTCCCACACTAACGGATCTGTCCAAGGCTTGGCTAACATCACCGTTTTAGCATTACAATCCAAGATCGCAAATTGCGGAGAAAGCCAAGTCATACCCAGAATTACATCAAAATCATCCATTTCTAAGATAACCAAATCTACATAAGTGTTGCTCCTTACAAAGTTCACCAAACAAGACCTATACACCTTTTCAACTACCACAACTCACCCACCGGAGTAGAAACACGAATAGGCATATCAAGTAATTCACAATGTAAAGTTAGACCATTAGCAAACGAGGAAGATACATAAGAAAATGTGGATCCAGGATCAAACAATACAGAAACCATGCAATCACAAACCAGAAGATTACCTGTGACGAAAGCATCAGATGCCTCCGCTTCAGACCGCCCAGGGAAAGCGTAGCAATGGGTCCTCTCACCCGTCTGTCCGTTGCCCCTACCATGTTGTGATATAGTGGCTCCAGGTTGCCCATCACCTCGGCCGTTCTGGTGACCACCATTACCTCGACCACCACGTCCTCCAGAATAACGGCCTCTGCCATGACCACCTCTACCTCTAACATTTGGAGGTCTGTAACTCTGTTTTGGACAATATCTCTTAATATGTCCAATCTCCCCACATCCATAGCACTCTCTGGGTTCATGCATAGGTCTCTCAGAGAAGTGTTGACCGGTCGGAGGTGGACCCCCAACTACAGTCTATAGTGAAGACTGAATGGGTCGAACTGCGTAACCTCCGGAACCTTGTCCTCTAGAGTAAGAACCATTAAACTCACCTCCCTTTCGAAACCTTTTTGATGTCGATGTCGAGGTGAAGTCATCGGGCTTCACTCCTTCCACCTCTATCACGAAGTCTACCACCTCTTTGAATGATTTTTCCGTAGCCGCTACCTGTAAGGCTGAAATCCGCAACTCTGACCTCAACCCCTTCACAAAACGGCGAATCCGCTCTTGTGGACTGAAACATAGTTGGGTGGCATACCGGGATAATGCACGAAACTTAGCCTCATATGCATTGACCGACATCCTAATTTGCTCTAGGCTCAAGAACTCATCCCTTTTCCTATCCCTCAAAGTTCGGGGGATATACTTCTCCATAAACAAGCTAGAGAATGAGGCCCAAGTCATAGGTGGTGCCTCCGTTGGTTGACACTCAACATGTGATCGCCACCACATTTTGGCGTTCCCTTGAAACTGATAACTCACGAACTCAACACCAAACCGTTCTACTATACCCATCTTGTGTAGTAGCTCGTGACAGTCAACCAGAAAATCATAAACATTCTCCGATTCAGCACCCTTGAAGACTGGAGGTTTCAATTTCAAAAACTTACTGAAAAGTTCATGCTGATCATTTGTCATTACAGGCCCTGTAGTCAGATGAGGAAATGTGCTTATTTCCAATGGAACATCCATGCGGGGAGCCATAGTAGCTGCATGTTGTACCTCCGGAGCCCGAGGTGCTGGTGCAGAAAACACTGGGGTATCTGGCCCTGATCAGATAACCCGCTAAGATAAGTCAGAACCTGATTGATCATCTCTGGGGTAGGTTGGGGTGGCATTTCCTCATTCTGCACTTGTTCAGTTTCCCCATCCTCCCCTTCTCTTATTACTTCCTCAGTCGGTGGAGGAGTCACTGCCCTAGTATCAGATGGGCTAGGTGCTCGTCCTCTTCCCCTAGAGGACGTCCTCCCACGACCTCTACCACGGCCTCTTGCCGCTGCTCTTCCTCGAGCTACAGCCCCAGTGGCTGTCTCAGACGCACCCTGTCCTGCCGGTGCTGGTGTTGGTGTTGGCGTAGTCGTTGCTCTAGTTCTAACCATCTGTGAAAGAGAGTGAAGATGGTCAGATACCAATTTGTATCACCTAGATACCAATTGGATTCAACTAGTAGCACGAAAGAAAGAAAGAAAGAATGGAATTTTCCTAAAGTCTTATAGCCTCTCAAAGAAAACTAAAGGCGTCCCCCTACCGTTCCTTAAGACTCTACTAGACTCGTTCTTGTGTGATGAGACCAACGAACCTAATGCTCTGATATCAAGTTTGTCACGACCCAAATCCGGGCCGCGACTGGCACCCACACTTACCCTCCTATGTGAGCGAACCAACCAATCTAAACCTTAACATTTCAATATAATATCAACAAAAAGTAATGCGGAAGACTTAAACTCATTAATAAAATCAATAACTATTATTATCCCAAAATCTGGAAGTCATCACCACAAGAACATCTATGATCAAATTACTAAACTAAGAGTATTCTAAGAAGCTAAAACAAATAAAAGCTAGTCCATGCCGGAAGTTCAAGGCATCAAGACATGAAGGAGAAGATCCAGTCCAAGCTAGAAGCATTAGCTCACCCTGAAGATCCGGTGTGACGAAGACTGACTAGAGTTGCGGTTGAGTTGAAGATGATGGCACGTTTGCTGCACTCCACAAATAACAAAGAAGAAAACAATAAAAGTAGGGGTCAGTACAAAACACGGGTACTGAGTAGATATCATCGGCCAACACAAAATAGAAAACAGTATATAATTAGCAATATCATAAAATCAACTAATATCCTTAGCATGCAGCATTTACAGTTACCATAAACCTTGGTTACAACACCAAGCACATCAATGAGGACTCACACCTCCTCATCATACTCATTTGGGAATTAGGGGCATTAGATTGAATATATTAACATCTTTCAAAATTCATTATCTTTATTCCCCTCGTGTCGGTACGTGACACTCCGCTCCTCAATATACTATCCTGGTGTCGGAACGTGACACTCCGATCCTCATATACTATCCTGGTACCGGAACGTGGCACCCGATCCATATTCTATCCTGGTGTCGGAACGTGACACCCGATCCATATTCTATCCTGGTACCGGAACGTGGCACCCGATCCATATACTATCCTGGTGTCGTAACGTGACACTCCGATCCTCATATACTATCATGTACCGGAACGTGGCACCCGATCCATATTCTATCCTGGTGTCGGAACGTGACACCCGATCCATATTCTATCCTGGTACCGGAACGTGGCACCCGATCCCCTAATCTCACTACTTTCATTCATCAAGCCTTCTTTTATACCAAGGCATCATCATTAACAAAGTAGATTAGGGTTTCTTTTCAAGATTTGGGATTCAATAGCTTCATCATGCTTATTTATTCACAATTACATAATCACATCATTCATGCAAGCATACAATTAAGCATATAGAAGGTTTACAATACTACTAACACATATCATTCGCTATTAAGAGTTTACTACGAATAGCATGAAAACCATAACCTACCTCCACCGAAGAATTGAAATCAAGCAAGTTAATCCTCAAAACTTGGTGTTTTCCTCTTCTCTCGATCGTTTCTCTCTCTCCCTTCTTGTTCTTTCTGTTTTCTTATTCAAACCCTCTTTCTTTTACCCTAATTAGTATATAATTAAGAATAAAAGATGGCAATAATACCCCACTAATTAACTTAAGGTTACCTCTTTTAACCCCCAAGAATTTGAGTTATTAATATAAACCCACGAAATATATAATTATAGCAGGAATAGTCCAAAACGTCCCTTAAAACTTAACCAGAAATCCGACTCCAACTGGGATTACGCAAGCTGTGACGGGCCGTCGCGCCTGCGACGGTCCGTCCTGCAGGTCGTCGCAAAGTTCAGAGACCCAAATTTCCACCAAGGGCCTGTGACGGTCCGTCGCGCCTGTGACGGTCCGTCGCGCCTGTGACGGTCCGTCGCGCCTGCGACGGTCCTTCCTGCCATTTCGTTACAAAGTTCAGAGAGTCGATTTCAGCACCCAAATTTCAGAATTTCTAAGTGTTTTGGGACGAGACACCCTCGACGGTCCGTCGTGCCTATGACGGTCCGTTGTTGGGTTCGTCGCCTCAGCCTGTTTTTCCAGAAATAAAATCTGCTGCTCAAAACGACTAAACAGGTCGTTACATTTACTTTCTAAAGTGTCTCGTGAGTTTTCTAAAGATGTTTTGCTTGATTTGACCATGACTATGACTTATATTTTCTAACATGCTATCTTACAATTTAGCTTGGTCATTGCACGTCATGGGAAATCCTTTTTAGCATGATTTCATTACTCTTATGCATTCCTATAGTTAGTACATTTTATGTACTTATGCATACTTGTGCCTACATTGTTTCACTAATGCAGAGTTTGAAGTTCCTACATCCTACTCTTGGTTAATTGATCAAGTTGGGCTTTTGAATATTGTTTAGTCCTTATGTTATAAGGACCAAGATTCTTTTATTGCTTTTATTTCACTTCTGTTTTCAGAATTTTTATATGATATATAAGTTATGTCCTAATTACTTTTCTTACGATGTATTAGATTACTTTGAGACTTATGTTAAACTTTTACTTTGTCAAATTCTTTTGATGTATAAAATGTTATCTTTTAAAGTTTTTATTTTGTAATCTTGTATGATATATGCTACGTGGCTTGTGTAGGATCTCCGGGTGTAGAAATTTTCTTTGGGAATTAAATGCACGTGATTCTAATTAACACATTTATATAAGTCATACTGATGCTTATTCATATTCATCATCACATGCAAGACGCATATCCCATATACTCAATCGTCTTGTTCTGCAACAATTTCATGTTGCATCTAGGTGTTACTAATCAATTCTATATATAAAAGTAATTTTATTTATCTTATATTCCTAATATACTTAGAAAAAAAATTTAAGAACTTTGTAAGACAACAAAGTTTAAAAACATTTTCACAACTAGAAAACTAAAACTAATAGCGAAACTAGAATCAAAAACACATTAGAAAAGATATACGAAATATTTTTCTTAAAGAAGAATTGTTGTTAATCGGTGGTTAAAGAATCTTACTAATTCCAACAAACTTTGCAGAAATACGAAGTTACCAAAGTTTTAATGAACTAGTGAAGAACAAAATAACATAAGAACAAAAATTAATTCACAAATCTAAAATTTGTAACACATACCAGAATCTGGAAAAACAAAAAGAAGATCATGCCCACTGAATGCACAGTGTCCCCTTAAGGAAATTATTCCCCTTTAGTATTCGAGGTTTGATTTGGAATATGTCCTCACAGAATAGAATGATCTCAATCATTAGTATATTGATATCCAAAACGGTGGTGCCAGCGAGCCACTCAACGGCAGTAAAGTACACTTAAAATACTAGATTTTGTAGTAGTAGAAGAAGTCCAAAAATTCTATTTTTAAAATGAGAGAAAAATCCATCATTTTATAGAAAACAAGGAGTAGTGTAAAAAAATTCTTATTGTGCCGTATCGAAAAAGTCACGAACCTTTAGAAAAGTCGTAATCTTTCAGATAGGTTGTCACCTATCATAAAAATCACAACTTTTTCATAAAAATCGCAACTTTTCATAAAAGTCATAACCTTTCATAAAAGTCGCAACCATTCATAAAAGTCGCAACTCTTCATTTTTCATTCACACCTTTTTAAATCCTACAATTAAATCATAGTTATCTCAATGGCAAGCTATTTCCCTAATCATTAGCGGCAATTATTACTTAAGTGCCGCTAAATATATATTTTTAGCGGCAATTACAATCTTTGTATATTTTCCTAAAGTCTTTAGCGACATTGGTTATAATGACACTTAATTAATATCGATAAAGAATTTATCACTTTTTATAAATGTCAATATTTATTGCCGCTAAAAGTTATTTTTGTTATAATGAGTAGTTTGCTTACTTACTTTGACGCTTTCTTTTGTAAGCTACTTAAGGTTTAAGGTAAGAGACACTTCTAGCATAGATTATCATTCCAACATGCCTTTGCTGGTAAAGTATGAGTAAAACTCATAAAACAATTAAATTTGAATTCTGCCTTGCGTGACACCGTTGTAGTGATGGACCTTCACCACAATGAGTTCACTATTGTGGTATATCATCCGCTACATCGGACTCCGTTGATCGGTTCATTTGAATTTTGAAATTTTAATAATGTCGGGACAAAACTTGTTATCATAATTTTACAAAATTATATCGCACAATTTTTAACAGTGACGAAGTAAATCTCTATAAAAATAACAGTAAATAAACGAGCAACAGTAAAGTTAATCGTAAATAAGGATAAAATACACTCAATAGTGGAATATACTCACAAATCTATGTGGATTGCAGATCATTGCTGAAACAAATGGAGGAATCAATGATGGAGCACATACTAAGGGAAGCTAATTCAGTGGCAGACCTACTAGCAGCATATGGAAGGAAAGCAGGGGATCCAAATCTAGATAACAGTAAACTATATGTTTTTGATGCATCTCTATCATTTGTAAAACACGCTCTAGATAGAGATGCTATGGGAACTACATCGTCAGATTAGTTCCTCTTTTGTATGGATAAACACTATTACTATAAATAATAAAATCCTTTTGATTTTAAGCAAAAAAAAAAACAACACTCAATAGTAGTTAGCTTTGATGAATAGTTTGAATATCAATTAAAACATAAAGTAAATATTGGATACATTAGGACTATGTCTTTTAACTGAGTTTATCAGGAAAAGAAGAAGGAAAAACAAACAAATAATTAAAAATAGTCTAAAATGTTTGCTTCCATAAAGATTAAAAAAAGTAGAGGAGAATCCATGACATTTCGGAAGAGTAACTAATTCTTAGTGTTGACATCCTTCGAGAAGGCACAACGTCACGGTGACTCGCCAAATAATTTTTAAAGAGTTAAAAGAATTTTAGAAAAGGTTTAAACGGAGTCACCACCTAATTTTAGGAAAATTAGGAAACCAATTAACAAATTAACTTAAAATAAATGTCTACAAAATCAATAGATTCTAGGTAAGGGGTTCAAGTTATTTATGAAAGGAAGGTGTTAGGCATCGTTCGAAATCCACAATTGCGGATCCCGACTGAATTGATCTTTTCAAATTTAGGAGGAGATAAAAACAATATACAAGTAATATAAACATGGAATATAAATAAATAACAAAGTAAAACAAATAATATAAGAAACAACGTCGATAATATACCAAACAATGAATAAGGATAATAATTTGAACTTTATTCGAATAGCTTCAATGTGAAGCAACTCCGAATACCTCTAAAGACACTTAGTAAAAGTGTTAGTACTAAATAAATAGGAAAAAATAGAATAATAACTTAAAAAATAAAAACTCGTCTTATTAACATGGAGGACTTTGAAAATCGACGGTAATTTCTTTATCAACCAATTTAACATATACATAATATAAACATAAACTAAATTTCCGTCTTTTAATATCGAAAAGACCTAAAAAATTCATGGACTTATTTTTTCATTGGCCAATTTTAACTTTAAATGTATGATCATAATAAATTAAGAAAATACAAAAAAATTGTCAATAATAACTAAAATGACAAAATGTTGCTTGAAATAACGATAAAAATGTGTAATGTGATAGAATGCAATGTCAAGTATAGTGATGCATGTCTGACCTATAGTAATACACACCCGTTGTCTCTCAGTCCGGAACCCATGGGGACATATCTATTCATGCATCCATCGCAGCGTACGATACGATCCTCGATAATAGTAATCATTGCAGCGCGTGATACGTCATTCGAAATATAGTAATCATCGTGGCACGCAATATATTTTTCAAAATGATACATCCTCCTTAATTTCTTATTCTTTCTCAATTCACATAACACTTGTCACAACCATGTCTCTAACAATGCAAATGACATGTTCACACAAAAAAATGAAGAGATGACCATTTTCACAACATTGCACAATGCACAACAACACAATCATGGTACAGCATCAACAATGATTCAACAAGTCTTTCAAATCATTATCAGCACATTACACACCAATAATTTATCACATTGCCTTTTATTCCCCCTTTTTCATCATTAAAGTTATTCAATATGGACAAATTAGTTCATCACCAATTTTCATTACTCCCAATCACATATTACAAGGAAATACACGAATTTCATACACTTAACAAGGATTTAGAAATCTATTTGCCTCAAATAATCAAACAATCACTCGGGGACTTGAGTCATTCTCTTTTGTTGAGGTTCCAAATCAATGCAAATCTAATTAAGTGCATAATCACAATAGGATTTTGAAACTAGCAACACCCATTTTACTATAGGTTTTAACCTTTACTCAAAAACTCACTCAATTTATAATGAAGTTCCTAAATCTAGATTCCAAGCGATAGGTCAAATCTCATATTTCCTAAATTCAAGTCTAATGTTAAGTCATAGTTTCTCCAAACACTACAACCCACAGAGTTTTCATATAATCTAATATATATAATATTTAATTTCACATCTTAATATATCAAAACTTGAATCATAATGTGATAACTAGATAATTAACTAATATCAAATATTAGTGATGTGCCTAAATTGTTTTTTGCAAATTAACATGTTTGTAATGTTCAACTATAAAAATTAATTCACTAAATAAAAATAACACCATATACACATTTAAGGATATATATATATCGAGTTACAAACACTTTTTAAAAATTATTACTTATAGCAGATTATTTTCGAGTTATAGTATATCAATTAAAAATATATTTAATTAAAAATAAATTATAATTTAATTAAATCCTAATTAGTATGTTTAAATTTTTATTTTTATTATTACAGTTACCTTTTTTAAAATCACCTCTTTAAAATTTTAAACAGATTAAATATTAATAGTTTAGTGTTACCTTTTTTAAAATTAATACTAAATTAAAATTAATAGTTTACTGTTACCTTTTTGAAAATAAAAACTAAATTACATATTTTTAGGGATTTGATCTTATCACCTTCCTACTTTATCGTTATTCAATCCCAACCTACCCCTTCACACGCCAATCGGTGGATACACAATCAGCTCACGCCTCAAACCACTATCCACACCAATCTTATCCAACACCCACAACTCAAGATCCACAATTCTTCTTATAATCGTTCATCTTGTTTGTTTCTATAATCTCCATAGTATAATTTTCACGGCCCAAATCCGGGCCGCGACTGGCACCCACACTTACCCTCCTATGTGAGCGAACCAACCAATCTAAACCTTAACATTTCAATATAATATCAACATGAAGTAATGCGAAAGACTTAAACTCATTAATAAAAATCAATAATCAACTTCTATAACTCAAAACTTATCATTCCCCAAAATCTGGAAGTCATCACCACAAGAACATCTACGATCAAATGACTAAACTAAGAGTATTCTAAAAAGCTAAAACAAATAAAAGCTAGTCCATGCCGGAAGTTCAAGGCATCAAGACATGAAAGAAAAGATCCAGTCCAAGCTAGAAGCGTTAGCTCACCCTGAAGATCCGGTGTGACGAAGACTGGCTAGAATTACTGTTGAGTTGAAGACGACGGCACGTTTGCTGCACTCCACAAATAACAAGAAGAAAAACATAAAAGTAGGGGTCAGAACAAAACACGGGTACTGAGTAGATATCATCGGCCAACTCAAAATAGAAAACAGTATATACCAAGTAATATCATAAACTCAACTATAATACTCAACATGTATCAACAACAAGTACTATATCATTAACAATTACCGTCAAGTTCACACATGAGGACTCAAGCCTCAATACCATACTCATTTGGGAATTAGGTTCATTAGATTGAGTATATTAACATCTTTCAAGATTCATTATCTTTATTTCTCTTGTGTCGGTACGTGACACTCCGCTCCCTCATATTCATTAATCCTCTTGTGTCGGTACGTGACACTCCGATGCCCTAAATCTACGTGTCGGTTCGTGACACCCGATCCCCTAAATCTACGTGTCGGTTCGTGACACCCGATCCCCTAAATCTACGTGTCAGTTCGTGACACCCGATCCCCTAAATCTACGTGTCGGTTCGTGACACCCGATCCCCTAAATCTACGTGTCGGTTCATGACACACGATCCCCTGAATCTACGTGTTGGTTCGTGACACCCGATCCCCTAAATCTACGTGTCGGTTCATGACACCCGATCCCCTAAATCTACGTGTCAGTTCGTGACACCCGATCCCCTAATACTACGTGTCGATTCGTGACACCCGATCCCCTAATTCTACGTGTCGGTTCGTGACACCCGATCCCCTAATACTACGTGTCGGTTCGTGACACTAGATCCCCTAATTCTACGTGTCGGTTCGTGACACCCGATCCCCTAATACTACGTGTCGGTTCGTGACACCCGATCCCCTAATCTCCTTCCATCAATTCATCAAGCCTTCTTTCTTACCAAGGCATCATCAATCTCATTACTTTAGTTCATCAAGCCTTCTCCCTTACCAAGACATCATCATTAAAAAGAGATTAGGTTTTTATCAAGATTTGGGATTCAATAACTTCATCATGCTTAATATAATCACAATTATATAATCACGTTCATGCATGCATACAATTAAGCACATAGCAGGGTTTACAATACTACCAATACATATCATTCTCTATTAAGAGTTTACTATGAAAGCATGAAAACCATAACCTACCTCCACCGAAGAATTGAAATCAAGCAAGTTAATCCTCAACGCTTGGTGCTTTCCTCTTCTCTCGATCGTTTCTCTCTCTCCCTTCTTGTTCTTTCTGTTTTCTTATTCCAACCCTCTTTCTTTTACCCTAATTAGTATATAATTAAGAATAAAAGATGGCAATAATACCCCACTAATTAACTTAAGGTTACCTCTTTTAACCCCCAAGAATTTGAGTTATTAATATAAACCCACGAAATATATAATTATAGCAGGAATAGTCCAAAACGCCCCTTTAAAACTTAACCAGAAATCCGACTCCAACTGGGATTACGCAAGCTGTGACGGGCCCTCGCGCCTGCGACGGTCCGTCCTGCTGTCCGTCGCATAGTTCAGAAACTTGATTTTTGGGTGAATGGCCTGTGACGGTCCGTCACACCTGTGACGGTCCGTCCTGCCACTCCGTTACGAAGTTCAGAGAGTCGATTTTTGGTACCCAATTTCAGATTTTCTAAGTGTTTTGAAACGAGACACCCTCGACGGTCTGTCGTGCCCATGACGTTCCGTCGTCTCAGCCTGTTTTTCCAAAAATAAAATCTGCTGCTCAAAACGACTAAACAGGTCGTTACATTATACAATGTCGAAGAAAACAATGGAACACCCCGTAAAAGTCCAAGATTTGTTGAGGGGACATCCTCTGATGATTTCATGTTCCTTCGTTTAATATTTTGACTCAAACTTCACCGCACAAAATTTGCTGAAAAAGAGACAGGTAGTTCTGCTCAATCGCAGGTTCAAAAAGACAAAAAAAAATTGAGGCAAAGAAAAGAGGATCTCAAAAGAAAGGGAAGAAGAGGTAGGGGAAAGTTGTTCAAACCTCTTCAGAATTCTGACTTTGTTGATGAAATAAAAAGAAATAAAAAAAACAACAAATTTTAATTTTTGTCAATCAACCAGAACAACATCAAAAAGGAAAGAGTCAGAGATACAAAGTTCCCAGAAAATAAAAAAAAAAGTGGTTAAGGTAAGTAAAACACTTAATCTAAAATTTGGGTAAAATATTATATGTATGTGAGTATAATTTTTTATTTTGAAAGTAACAGTGTGGATTTTTGACAATCATATTACATATTAATATTGTATAAATTGATGTATTAGTATTATATGAGTACAAATTATGAGTTTGATAGTCACAATGTAGATTTTTGACAAATATAATATGTATTACTATTGTATAATTTTTATATGAATTGACGTATTAGTATTGTATGAATATTGTTTTGTAGTTTGAAAGTCATAGAACAGATTTTTAACGATCGTAGTATGCATTAATATTGTATGATTTCTGTGTGAATTGATGTATTAGTTTGTATGACTTGTATATAAATGTTGTATGAACTGAGATATGCATGCATGTTCCAAGTATGCATTTTCTATACTCTACTGATTTCATTAAAAAATCACAACTTTATTTAGTTATTATAATATTTCTTCTTTCATTTTTTACAGTGATTGTGGTATGTACACATCTTTTTTTGTTGAATACATCAGTAATGATTTTTTTGATATGTTAGTTGTTGATATTGATGCAACATATCATATTATGGAAAATAAAAGAATGAAGAGGGTGCAATAAGTGATAGTGAAGTTCCTGGTACGGTCGCTAGCAAATATGGTGGACCTCACACACCAAAAGAACATGTTCCGGACACCACCAATTATCCTACACCAAGACCACAGATAAGAAAATAGAAATAGTTTATTGCACCTTCAAACTTTTTTTTGTACTACATGTTTTTTTAACTCTTAAAAAATTTATTTATGTTTAAGTAATTCATTTTTTATAACATCATTTTTTTCAGTTATATTATCTTCATATGAATTACATATTTGGTTATATAATTTATGGATACTACTAATATACATAAATCATACCATATACATTTAATAGTTCAAAGTTAAAGTTTCATTTAAAAATGCAACATTTCAATGAATGAAATATGTATAAACTATGTATTAAGTTTTTATCTAATTTTTAATTATTTCAGTTTCATGATGTTGTTTGTCAATGGTTTGTCAATATACATTTCTAATTTGCTCGCTTTTCTGTATGAATCTTTCTTCAATTATTGATTATATATGAAATCTGATTACTATCTGGATGAAATATGTATTAAATCTGAATACTACTAGTATGAACATGACATCACATTTTTTATTTATTATCGTTTTAGTATGACAAATATCATACATTTTTTTGATCCATATGTATGAACTTTTTATGAACTAATCTATATATGAACTCTTTTAACAAGACATTCATTGTACCATTATATGTTTAAAAAGTTGTTTCATGTATATGATTTTTGTTGAACTCCGTATGAAATATGTGTGATTCTTGTATAACTATATATTAGTATATGAATAAAACTTGAAAATTGGCATAGAGTGTGTTTCAATGTTATTTATAGGTGGACAATATTCAGAAATCACAATT
Source organism: Solanum lycopersicum (assembly GCF_036512215.1). Lineage (NCBI taxonomy): Eukaryota > Viridiplantae > Streptophyta > Magnoliopsida > Solanales > Solanaceae > Solanum > Solanum lycopersicum. Next base: position 17,922,035 of record NC_090802.1, read on the forward strand.
ACTTAAAGATTTACTGACACTAAATGCACTTCATAAAACAAAACATGTGTCTAACAGACAAAACAACATAAAAATAGTTTGACATAGAGTAAAATAACTAAGAAATCTTTTTTTTTGCACGGGATTATTTGAACATGTCTTCTTGTTGTATCCAACCTGACAACATCTACTACAAGTAATCTTTGACTTTTTGATTTTACATCAGCAGAACACTTCCAGCGTTCAAGTTACGGTCTTCCAACTGATCTATTTGGACCCCGTGACAACAATTTAGGCTTTGAAATATAATTTGTATATCTCATGTACTATCGCATGGTATAAGTTCAACAGGGATGAGATATATATCTTTACTTGTTTAATTACAATAAACTAACAATTATATAACATCTTATAACTTAAATAATATTAAATTTTCATCATATAAATTAATACACAATTCAAAATCATACAAGAAGAACTTTCAAATACATTACAACAATGCTTTTCAAACCCAATTAATACACAGTTCATACCCATTTATTATACATTTCATACCCAATTATTACATAATTCATGCTCAATTATTACACAATTCATACTCATTTATTACAAATTTTATACTCAATTAATACACATTTCATACAACAAATTTAACACAAACAATTAAGAATTCATACAAACAAAATTTTAAATACATTACAAACAGTGCTTTTCAAATCCAATCATTACAAAGTTAATACCCATTTATTACACATTTCATACCCAATTATTACACAGTTCATACCCATTTATTAAACATTTCATACCCAATTAATACACATTTCATATAACATATTTCAAATACATACTTACAGTGTTTTTCAAATTATGATTCACGCAACAACCAAAATATTTCATATTTCATACCTTATTTATACATGATTAATACAACAATCATTAAGATTATCACCTTCGTTCGATTTTATCATACTAAATAACACTTCATATTTCATACCCTATTATAAAATTTACTGCAACGATCATCAAGTTTATCGAATTTTATAAAATATGTATTGATTTTTTTCTTGCACGTTATCTAACACATTGTAAAACTGAAACGTCTATAATGCACTGTTGAAAGTAAGACAGAAAAATAACAGAAAATGTAATATGATCAAAATTACCAAAAAAAAATCAGTAAGCTATAATAAATACTAACTTGACAGATTCCATCTTCCACCATGTATGTTATTGTCCTTCACAATAAATCACGATTATTTTCACAGAAAAATAACTTAAGTCACTAAAAAAAATTGCAATCTGCAAATAAGAGAGAGAAACGGGATCTATAAGAAAATTAGATTTTAATTTGATTTTAATTTATTTGAGCGTTTTAAAGAATAAAATCAGATTTTAATTTGATATCAACTAATTTGAGCATTTTAAGGAAACCAAAAAATCTAATTTTTTTTTTTAATTCCTTAATATGTACTAATTAATTGTTATCTATTATTCATTGATTTTGTTTTAAATGACAAGAATCTTTCTACTTTCTAATTAAAAAACAAAAACAATTTTTTCTTTTATTCTTTTTGGAAAAAAAACAAATGTTTTTAATTTATTTAAAATCAATTTTATTTTATAATAATATGTATAACTTGATATATTAAATATTATATATTGAAAGTCAAACTCTAATATGATACTTTGAAAATATTACTATAAAAATGTTTTATACATAATTTACACATTCGCTAAACTATTAGCTCCACAATCACATCCAATTATTAGGTCATCATTGTCTAATGATTAGGTCATCATTGGACAATGATTAGGCATTAGAAATCAACAATATTCTTATCCAACTTCGATACATAGGCCAGTAACTTTGTTTTCACTTTTCCTATTCAATTTTATTACTTTCTTTCAGAACCAACATTGCAGTAATAATAATTAAAATACGTTATAAGCCGATAAAATTGTTCATCAATTGATATCAATATATACTCCCTCTGTCTGAAAAAGAATGTCCTAGTTTGACTTGGAACAGAGTTTAAGAAAAGAAAGAAGACTTTTAAATCTTGTGGTTCTAAATTAAAGCTATGTCAGATTTACTAAATTATCCTTTAATCTTGTGGGTTAAAACATGTTGCCGGAAAAGTCAAAGTCAAAGTGTTGCCAAAAAGGAAAATGAGTCATTCTTTTTTAAATATATTAAAAAGGAAATAAAATCATTCTTTTTTAAATGGATGGAGTAATAACTTGCCACTCATATTTTGTTCATTTAAGATCCAATTCTAATAGCATACACAATTAAATGTTCACTCTTTTTCAACCATTAAGAAGATTGTCGCACTGACGCCACATGCATGTGATTATTAATGAATATTAGTTAACTATTGGTACAATTTATTGTAAATTGTACAATTTAGTGTAAACTCTTTCACTAGAAATCATGTATAAAACAACAATCATAAAAGCTCAGCAAAAATACTTACGTGAAGGAAGAGCACTCGCTGTTCATTGATGCCGCTTAGGGGTTCCCTATTCTCTTTATTTTTGTTTTTTCAAAATAATTAAAAAGGTTAAATCTCACTATTTTATTTATCTGCACGGGTCAAGTGATAAAGGGTACCAAGTAAATTACGAATTTGACCTATTAATCCCCAACTAAATAAATAAATTATTTAACAAATATCCACCAACTAAATAATCGTAGTTAAAAAAAATAGTTCAAAATTCCCAACCAACTCCACAAATTGATCAAAAGTGACTCATGGTAACTACCGAGATAGGTAAAACAATAATTTTATAAAAATTTCTAAAAGTGAATATCCGGGTCATTGCACTTGTGCCTCCAAAATTCTTCTTTAAGCCACAAGTATCTGAACCTGTTTGGATGGGCTTAAAAGCTTGTCAAAGTAACGTAGAAGTCAATTTTTGACTTATTAGAGTTTTGACAATTATCAAAGTGACTCATTTTAAGCCAAAAACTAAAATCTATGTGAGGGGTGTTTTTTTTTTCAATTTTGAAAGTCATTTTATGTTGACCAAGTATATTACCTTTTTACCCTTAATTATTTTATTTTTATCATTAATTTTATTATTATTATTATTATTATTATTATTATTATATTTTTATTTTTATTATATTTTTATTTTTATTATTATTATATTATAATTATTATAATTTATATTATTATTACTATTATATATTATAATAATTATTATATTATTATTATTATATTATTATCTTATTATTTTTTTATTTTTATAATTTATTATTATTATTATCATTTATTATTATTTTATATTATTATTATTTTATATTATTATTATTGTTATTATTATTATTTATAACTAATTTATGATGATAAATAAATATGTGAATGATAGAAAATATTATTACTTATGGATGTTAAATATAAATTAATTTTATTTTAATCTTTTTTAAGTAGAAAAACCTCAAATTAATCAACTTTTTATCATGTTAACAATTTTAAGGGTATTTTGGACATTTTGATAAAAGAAAGTGATTACCAACACTTATTTGCCAAACACATCAACAACTTTTTTTCAACTGCAGCACTTTTATCCAAACACATAACTACTTATTTTAAAAATAAATTTCAGCACTTGTCAAAGTACTTTTTAAAAGTTACTTCTTTTAAGCCAATCCAAGCGGTCTCTTTCTTCAGTCCACCTCCACTTCATTAAGATATGCGTTATTATTAGCAGAATGTTGTACTTCTAGTTGATCATCCTTAACTTTAAAGACATCCTCCATGCTAGAAATTTGTTAAAATATATTGCCAAAAACTTCTTTACTCCATCCTGTCAGCGCCTTTTAGACCTTTTTCACCTTTGCATGGAATTCTATAAAAGGATTCCCATCAAACCCATCATCCAATTCTTTGCCACAATCTTCTTAAAATTTTTGTGTTTTCTCCAAAAATTGAGGAAACAAAAAGGCTGACTATGATTTCCTCGGCCAAATTGCATATCAAATGCAAGGGTGCATGATCAGATCCTTGTCAGATCAAGTGATGCACCTCTGAGGATGAAAACTCCTCTAAGAAATCCTAATTAACCAAGATCCTGTCAAGCCTTTTAAAAATATACTCATCTTCAATTCGCCCCTTCACCAAGTGTATTCGCTTCCTATAGTTTGTACTTATGTCAAAGCACATGTACTGATGAAAGATGCAAAATAAATGGCCTTATTTTTGGTAAAAGGCAATCTTCTCAGTTTCTCCTTCTTATTCAAAATAACATTGAAATCACCCCAATAATCCAAGGCAAAGTTCCCTATCAACAACACAATCCAGCTCGTCCCAAAGTTCTAGTCATGGCACTGTAGTGCATATTGCATATACAACTAAAAAATGTAATACCTGCTGTTTATTCTAAATTTTATGGTAACTTAGCTTGTTGCACAGTATCCAGAATGAAGTTTCTTTCCCACTCCACCCTCCAGAAATACCAAATTTTCCCTGAACAGTTTAATCCAGCATTATCAAAATCTAACTTTCTCTTATACTAATCTAACTCTGAATGATGTAAAAAATATTCCATCAAAGCTATGAATGGATAACAATATCATTTGTTTAGATTAATTAATCTCTCAAAAGATTTTTAAGTATTAACTGACCTAATATTTTAAAAGATAATTTTTCTCAATCATTGATCAATGATGGGTGCCTCTTCCCTACTACTCCTAGTTTTTATCTGTAAAGGTACTGTTTGTTTGCCTTTTCTTACCCCATTTTCAAACTATTAGTATGTCTTGGTGATAACTCACCAACTTTACTAATTTTTTGAATGTTATACTGCAAATTTTCATCCTCCTCCATTTATTTTCTATGTTTCAGGTATTCCTCAGCATCCTCAATTAATTCTGGTCCTTTTATTCATCCTTATCTCCTTCCCCTTTGTTGTTTTTCCCATAGAGAAATTGCTTATCTCAAATAGTTGTCCTGTAATAATGTCATACTATTTTTCCCTTCTTCCGAAATTATGTCCTCCAATGTTGTGAAGAGACAAATTGCCCCCTAAGACTTTCTTCCCTTGTGTTTTATCTTCCTTGTGACTACACCTTTGGATCTTGTAGTGTTTCCATTTTCTCCTTTCGAAGTGTTACTCACCTCCACCAAATTATCCCTTTTTAACATCCCAGGAGACTTATTTTTCTTCTCCATGTTACCACTCATACGTTCCCTAGGAGAGTCTGCTTTTGTCTCCTCTATGTGTTGATTGTCCTCCTCATGAAGCTCCTTCTTATCTTGATCCTCTTGGGCTAACATGCTGAACTTATTTCCATTTATTATGCCTACCCTGCTCCATACCTTTTTTTGTTTTTTACTTCTTCCTCCTCCCCGCTTTTTAATTTGTGCCTTTTCTCCACAAATTTGCCCTCGTTCTTATCTATTTGTAGGCCAATATTCATATCCGCTACTTCACTCCTCATATCTTCATTCTTCTTCTTTATTTCCTCCTGTCTCTTCCTTGCATTCTGTCCTATCTTTTCTTTTGCATATAGCTTTGGATGTACAACATAACACTGTTCCTCAGTATGCCCTTGGATCATGCATGTTGGATAATATTTTGAAACATGATTGTTATAGAATATAATCAGTGTAAATATTATATCTTCCATATTTAGCAAACTTAATTATAGGAATAGATTCTTAGTTGAGTTCCTTGATTTACTTTGATTAGTTTCCTTTCATAGAAGCATATGTATTTGTATAAGTATCTTTTCTTGATGAATAGAAATATGCAAGTAATTCTCCATATAATATGTGTTGCATGGTATCAAAGAAACAGTCTAAGCTGGGATTTTGGATTTGCAAAAAGTCACTGTGACTTCACCAAAATCTAATGTGGCTTCGGAAAAGTAGTTGAGAGCCATATCTTTCACCTTTGAATCTGTATACTATTTCTGTGTTAGATAAATTAATTGTCTAAGTGTACTGAATCCATCTTGTGGCATTTGAGTTCGAATTTAAACTCTGAAATATGAAGTTGATTGTCTGCCTTTCTCGAGTAAAGCTGGTGCTTCAAAATTCTGGAAATTAAAAAAGGGTGCTAAGAATATTTGATGGAGATCTGTTTGCGAACTAAAATATGAACTTTGAGTCATTCTGGAACTGTTTCGATAAGTTTATTTTTTGGAACTCAAAATCATTGTATCAAAGAAGACGACCTTCCATCCTTCTATTTTTTTGGTTGCTATCCAGAAAATCGGTTGGCTTATCAGACATTGCTGTCTTTTCCGGTCAACATCCCCTTCATTTCTGATTTTTCAGCTACATTGGTCTCAAAGCTGTCAGAGCTAGTTAGTCGTTTTATTCTAGTGATTTTATTCTCTCTCTTTTTGGGATTATAGTCTGTTTGGGACTTGTTGGTTTCTCCGTCAATTCATTTTTTGTAGTGTAAGCATTTTGTTGGGAATATGACTGACTATAATCTGGTAACTCAAAGGTGTGATGAAATGATTTTGATTTCTGCAAAGGAGTTTGCTGAATTCTGTCGATATCAGAAATTATTAAAGGAATACACTTCAGTTAATGCCTTTACTAAATCACATAAAACATGTCTAATCACCTCTTCAAATAAATTGGTGATTAATTTAGGTGCTTCAAATCACATGACCGGTAATCCTAACATTTTTACTAGTTTTCAGTCACACAAAGCTCCCTCTCCAGTATTGTAGCAGGTGTATCAACTTGTAATATTGTTGGATATGGCACTGTTAAACCAACCTCCTTTATTACCTTGTCATCAGTATTAATTCTACCAAAGTTGTCCTTCAATCTGATTTTGTTAGCAAAGTTACGAGAGATCGTAATTGTTATATTTCGTTCTTTTCGGATCATTGTTTGTTTCGTGATCTTAAGACGAATCAGATTATTGGTAAAGGACATGTATCAAATGATCTCTATATTTTGGATGAATGGGGGCCTCAGTTTGTTGTCTGCTCTAGTGTTGTGTCTCCATTTGAAGCACATTGTCGATTGGGGCATCCTTCTCTACTATCCAGAATATTTCTTCATTAGAATATGAGTCATGTCGATTTGCAAAACATCATCATAGTTTATTAAGTCCAAGGGTTAATAAGAGAGCTGAGCCAACTTTTGAATTGGTTCATTCTGATGTTGGGGACCATGCCCTTTCATTTCCAAAATCGGGCATAAGTATTTATTACTTTTGTGGATGATTTTTCTCGTATGGCTTGGATTTATTTCATGAAAATTCGCTTAGAAGTGTTTACTCACTTTTGTGTATTTTATGCTGAAGTCAAAACGCAATTCAATGCTCTGGTACATATTCTAAGAAGTGACAATACTAAAGAATATATGTCAGAATCATTTCAATCATACATGAGACAACACGGTATTCTCCACCAGCCTTTATGTGTTGATACACCCCCTCAAGATGGAGTTGCTGAGAGGAAGAATAAACATCTACTTGAGACAACTCGAGCACTTTTGTTCCAAATGCAGGTTCCTAAACAATTTTGGGCTGATCCAGTCTCTAAGGTTTGTTTTCTCATTAATCATATGCCATCCACGGTTCTTACTAGTGATGTGCCTTACACTGTTCTGTTCCCAAACAAGTCACTCTTTCCAATAGAACCTAAGGTGTTCGGAAGCACTTGTTATGTTCGAGATGTTCGACCATCTGTTACTAAGTTGGATCCAAAGGCATTGAAGTGCATCTTTTTGGGTAATTCTCATCTTCAAAGGAGGGATCCATATTATTTTGCTGAACTTGGAAAATATTTGGTATCAACTGAAGTGGTATTTTTGGGGACTATACCTTTCTTTTATTCACCTCCTATTTCTACAAGTCAGAGGAAGGAAGATGAGTGGTTGGTCTATGAGGTCACCCGTGTTATGACAGAAGAATAAGATATTGTCCCTCCATCTTTTGGATCATCTATTGAGGATCAATTGAATACTGTATAGTCAGCTTCCGCACCATCTACGGTAGAAACACCTCTGATTGTATAAGTTTACTCAAGGAGGCGAGAAGCCAATGATACATCTCCTGCACTGGTCCCTTTGTCATCAGATCCTCATTCATCTAATCTTCTAGAAGATCTTAATTTCCCTATTGCTATTCACAAAGGTACACGTAATTGGAAATCTGCATACCCTATTGCTAATTTTGTTTCCTATGGTCATTTATCCTCTATGTCTAGATCTTTGATTGTTTCTCTAGACTCTATCATTGTTCCTAAGATAGTTTAGGAAGCCTTGAGTCACACTACATGGTACAATGCAATGCTTGAGCAGATACATACACTAGATGAGAATCAAACTTGGGACTTGGTAGATTTACCAAAAGAAAAGAAGGCAGTGGGATGCAAATGGTTCTTAACTGTCAAAGTTAATCCAGATGGCCCTGCGGCTGGACTTAAGGCTCGATTAGTGGCTAAAGTATATGCTCAGACTTATGGGGTAGATTAATTCCGACACATTTTCTTCTATGTCTAAACTCACTTTTGTTCGCTTATTTATTTCCTTAGTTGCATTTAAAAATTGGCCATTGTACCAGCTCGATATCAAGAATGCATTTTTTCATGGTGATCTCCAAGAACAAGTGTATATGGAGCAACCACCTGGATTTGTTGCTCAACAGGAGTATGAGAAAGTTTGTCACCTGAAGAAATTCTTATATGGTTTGAAACAAAGCCCTCGTTCTTGGTTTGGAAAATTCAGTGAAGTAGTTAAGGAATTTGGTCTGAAAAAAAGCATGTGTCATCACTCAGTCTTTCATAAACAATCAACAATTGACATTTTTTTTCTTGTGGTATATGTTGATGACATTGTTATTACAGGAAGTGATAGTTCGGGGATCTCCTCACTCAAGTCATCCTTTCATACTAAATTTCACACAAAATATTTCGGACAACTAAAATACTTTTCGGGAGTAGAAGTAACTAGAAGCAAGAGGAGAATCTTTCTATATCAGAGAAAGTATATCCTTGACCTACTTGTTGAAACTGGAAAGTTCGCAGTCAAACCTTGTAGTACTCCAATGGTCCCTAATGTGCAGTTGACCCGAGATGATGGCATCTCCTTTGATTATCCAGAGAGATATAGGAGGTTAGTAGGGAAAATAAACTCTCTCACTGTAACACGTCTAGATATTGTGTTTGCAGTGAGTGTTGTTAGATAATTCATGTCTGCACCTAGAGTAAAACATTGGAAAGCATTGGAACATATCTTATGCTACTTGAAAAGATCCCCTGGACTTGAAACTTTATATGGTAACCATGAACATAGTCACACTGAGTGCCTTGTTGATGCTGATTGGGCTAGATGTAAAACCAATAGACGATCTACTGATGGCTATTGTGTCTTTATTGGGGGTAATTTGGTGTCATGGAGAAGTAAAAAAATAAGGTGTTGTATCGCGATCTAGTGCAAAATCTGAATATAGAGCTATGGCGCAGTACACATGTGATATAATGTGGATACATCACATATTGATAGAAATTGGAATAAGACATTCTACACGAGCAAAACTCTAGTGTGATAATCAAGCTGCTATTCATATTGCCTCAAATCTTATGTATCACGAAAAAAACAAAGCATATCGAGGTAGATTGTCAATTTACTCGTGAGAAGATCCAAGATAACTTGATTTCCATTGGTTATGTAAAGACATGAGAACAACTAGCTGATTTGTTCACAAAGACGTTAAATGGAGCTTGGGTTAATTATCTTTGTGACAAGATGGGTATGATCAACATCTATGCTCCAGATTGAGGGGGGGTGTTATAGAATATAATCAGTGTAAATATTATATCTTCCATATTTAGCTAACTTAATTATAGGATTTCTAGTTGATTTCCTTGATTTACTTTGATTAGTTCCTCTCATAGAAACATATGTATTTGTATAAGTATCTTTTCTTGATGAATAGAAACACACAAGTTATTCTCCATATAATATGAGTTACAATAATCATATTTTATTTTGATCTATTTATCCATTACTTCTCCATTTTGTTGTCTCATTCCTATCTTGATGCGTTTTAAGAATTCTTTCATAAGATCTACCTCTTCTTTCACTCTATCACAACTTGGTCTAGTCTGATTTCTTGTTGCCATGTTCACCTGTAGTGATTTCCCTGCAGCAACATAGGGAAAAATTGCTTCCTACCCAAAGAAATTTGAGGGAAAGAGATACACGCAATATCTGTCGTTGTTTCCTCCTCCAAATTACACATTGGATCCTATTTAAGGGTTCGCATTCAAAATGACCAGTTTTTGTGACGGATGTAAAAAGTTGGTTTCGATATCAAGTCTACATAGTCCTCCAATAAAGTAGCCCTTTTTAACACATGTCTATTACTTAATAAACCAATGTGCAACCGCCCTTCAATTTACATTGCTTAGGGATTAATCTAGGCAATTCTTGAATATCGGGCCAACTGTTACTAGTGGTTCTCCATGCAAAAAGGTTAATGGTTTTAGAGGTAAAACCTATTGTGTGTTTTATGTTGTTTCAAAGAATCAGCATACGTAGGTCCTGTAGTGACTTCCAAAGTGCCATCCCCAGGAAGAGGTTGGCTATTGGCAGTGGCGGCCATCGGAACCTCGGCATACTAGGTTATTGGGGGTAGGGTTTGTGGTAAGAGGTAACGCTCTTATACAAGATCTTGTATTTCTCTTTAATGTCTATTTAAATACAACACGTAAAAAAGGTATGAACTATTTTTTCAATTACCTAATTAGTCTCATCACCTGTTGTGTTAGAATTAGAATTTAAAAATTATTGGTATGCATTTTGGATCATCGATCGTAGTAGAGAAAGGGAGTTCTATTTTTGTATGAGGCCTCTCTTCATAGGAGATAATATATAACAAATTGGAGTAAATCAGAGAAGGTAAAATAATTGGAGAAATTCAAGGGATACATGATAATTGTGGTTAACTTGGTAAACATTCTTTTATAAATAAAGATTCTAGTTTTGAAAAAAAAAATATTTCTATTTAATTGGAAATAAAGTATTTCTATATTGGTATAATTAAAGTTATTGAGTTGTATATTCAAGTTTGTCACCCAATTGAAAAATACACATTTATTACCTACTCGAATCAAGCCTTGAAAACTCTACGGAACTCGAACTTTCCAATATTTTAATACCTTGATTATTCTTGATCTAAACAAATAATAAAACACAATAATCAATCAATATTAGCCTAAAAATACCTAGATTATACATAAATCCTGACCCAAATCAATTTGTGATCATTCTACCCAAATTAGGACTTTTTCCACCATTAATTCGATCAAAACCCTCCCCATGAGTAATACCCTTAATTATAAGGCTTAAAAATCATATTACAAAATACAGGGAGTACTAAACTTACCTTTACAAAATAACTTGATGAAAAATCGTGTTGAATATGTCCTAAACCGCCCCCTCAATTTACAGAAGAAAGTAGTAGAAAATAAGAGGGTTGAGACTTTTCTACATCAAATGCCTTTTTACTCAGCTATAACGGCTCGACCCGCTATAGCGACGTCGACATATCGGCTTTCCCCCTGTTATCGTGCCTTCTAAATGCCCTCTATAGAAGCGTGACCACCTATAGCAAAATGCACAAAATTCAGAGGCTTGAAACCTTCCCCCCTCCCCCTCCCTAAATCTCTCATTTCGCAGCATACCTTCGACCCTTGGCATCTCAAGCTATCCCCTCCCCCCTCCCCTCCACGCCAAGTTCGACACTAATAGTTTTACTCACCTAAATTTGATTCCAAAAGGACTTATAAGTTCCTGAATGTCTTAGGAACTAGGAAATATGAATCAAGCGTTTATATAACAAGCAACCCATTTTCGGATTGCGCTAGACCTCACAGCGCTCAGATTCTGTATGAAACTGGTGTAGCCTAAAATTTTAAGTCACTATCCAAATAGCTTTCTGGCCTTATTTTTTTTCATTAATGGTCTATCCACAATGACTGGAGCATATCGTTGTTAACATTCTTACTTTATTCAAATAAGGCGAAATGTCATGGTAACTCAAAAAATAATCAATTTATTAAATTAAATTAAATTTTAAAAGAAATTTAAGGAGTCGCCACCTAAATTTAGGAAAAACTAGGAAATCAAAAATTAATTAAATACAAATATCTATGAAATCATAAGATTCTAGGTAAAGGGTTCAACTGATTCTGGAGGGAAGGTGTTAGACATCCTTCAAAATCTACAATTGTGGATCCCCACTAAGATCATTTTTGCAAATTTAGGAGGATAAGTAAAACAAACATGGGATATACACAAGTAATAAAACAAAACAATCAAAACCAACTTAAGGTTTGCCTAACATCGATAATATAAACAAGGGAAAAGGCTCAAATATGCCATTGAACTTTCATAAAAGTCTCATTTATGCCATCGGTTAAAAGTTTGATTCATTTATGCCATTAACGTTAAAGAAAAGGCTCATTCATATCATTATTTTTTAACAATGGTTTTGCAAAATTATTTTTGACACGTAGCCAATTATAATTCAGCCACATCATCAATTTTTTTAATAATGAAGCATATTATTGGGTATTCTAAGCCCAAAACTTAGTCCATCTCAGCCTTTTCAAAGAAAAAAAAGGTTAAAACCTATTGCACTGAACAAGAATCCAACTCGCAACATGCAGTTTAATAATGAACCCCCTTACCAGTGAGCCACGCTCCTCTTTTGGTTGTTGAGGGGGTTCATTTTACTATCTATACGTCTAAAATCAGAACTCACCTTATATATACAATGTAATTTTTTCAATGAGGGGGTTCGGGTGAACCACCTGAGCTTTAGTAGATCCGCCCCTGGGCGAGGCAACATTCGGAGGTTGTTTGGTCGGATTTTGGAGCACGCTAGGAATGCCTGCAAAGTATAAAGAACAAGACCGAAAAGGGGAAAGGGGAAGGAAGATGTACATCTCAGTTGTTTTTATTTTCCTCTTAAAATTACACCCATTATTTAAAATCTTATCCACCATCGACTAACTTAGTGACTAATAAATTGTTTAAATAGAAAATTGAAAATCGCCTTAGTACAATATCTATCTTTAAACAATGGGTTCAAACCACATATTAATAAAATATTTGTGTATGCGACCATGTCCCTATTTAAATATATTTCTAGACTACACTAAAAATACAAAAAATGAATATTAATAAAAATAACAAATAAAAATAACATTAACAAATGTAACGAATAAAAGAAAATGACTTGTAAAAAATGCAATTTAACATGAAATAATAATTTATTCAAAGAAAATATATTCACAACATATTCAAATGATTGTGACAAAAAAAATAATTAAAACTATATGATAAAAATCCTAAAATTTTGAGAAACAAAAGATAAATATCGATAAACTTATTTAAAATTGAAAAAAATATATTTTAAACTATTGAATAGATAAAACTTGAAAAGTTACGAATATGGTAAATTTTAAGTCAAAATTGGGTGTTAACAATCGTTACATGATAGGTTGAACTTAATGTTTTCTAGCCCACTAAAGTAATCGACTGCCTGATATAGCCCGTCAAATTTCGAATTCCTTATAAACTAGCTCGAATGAATTGGTCCACGTAATATTGACATCTCTACCAATACCTTATAGTTTAGTTTGGATAGTTATAGGGGGTTTCTTAGTAGGGTTTTTTTTTATGGTTAGGTTAAAAATTCAAACTGAACTACAATTCGAATCAAATCGATTAAAAAAATAGATAATTGGATTGATTTGGTTTTAAAGTTTTGAAAATTGATATTATTTGATTTGATTTTACTAAAAATCAACAACAAAAATAACCAAACAAAATCGATAAATTAGATATATAAATTTTATAATTATTTGTATATTATTCATAAATAAAATATAAATATTTTGTTAAATTTAAATTAACTTAAGTCTTTACTTTACCACTTTCTCAAGTCCAAAACTTTAGCCCAACTATATGTCACGACCCAAAATGAGTTTTGAGTGAATAGTCTAGACTTAACTTCAATCTATTATTATTATTGTTCAGTCAATGACTTCCTTGGAAAGTAAAAACAATAAAAGGGGGGTTTCTGTTTCTAAATGAATGAAAATAACTAACGTCATTGAAAGAGACACTTAACAGCTTTGAATGTTGGATTTTAATCAATTAATCAAAGTAACTAGGGTTTACGTGTTCCCCACAGGTTCATAACTTGATAATTCTAACTATAACAATTCTTTCCTATTATCTTGCATGCAAAGTGATAAGTTATGTATTTCTAAATCCTTGGTCCGGCATCTAGAAAATCTCACTCCGCACCTTGGTCCGGCTACGTGTGTTGCTATCCTAACCCTTATCTTTGCCTCATATTAAGCATCGTATTTGATATTTGACTAAGTTATTACCTCGTACCAATCAATACTAGCCTGTTAGATAGTATACACTAAATCTATGTTGATAATTCTTTTCCTATTATCTACCTCCTTGGTCCGGCAAGTAGCATTAAGGCGAGTTCTAACGTTGGCTATCCCTTAAAAAGACTTCTGTGCAAAAGAATTATTAATGCATGCAAGACACTATTCTAGAATCGTTATTTTAGTTAGGTTTTATCTCATTATTTGCCTATGGTTCCCACAACCCTAGTTATGGAGTTTAGTTACTCATAGTCATAATCACAATATTCAAATATATTAAATAAGATTTCATGTACTTACTTCAATGAGAAAGAGTAAAATCCGAAAGTTTGCTCAAACTTACTTCTCAAATAAGAAGTAAAGCGGTCGTGTCAAGAAATAACCCAACTAGTTGGGATCGTTCCCACAAGGAAAATAGTCTAGACTTAACTTTAATCTATTATTACTTGTGTTTAGTCAATTACTTCCTTGGAAAGTAAAAACAATAAAAGGGGGGTTTCTATTTTTAAATGAATGAAAATAACTACCTAAATTGAAAGAGACACTTAACAACTTTGAATGTTGAATTTTAATCAATTAATCAAAGTATCTAGGGTTTACATGTTCCCCACAGGTTCATAACTTAATAATTCTAACTATAACAATTCTTTTCTAGTATCTTGCATGCAAAGTGATAAGTTATGTATTTCTAAATCCTTGGTCCGGCATTTAAAAAATCTCACTCCGCACTTTGGTCCGGCTACGTGTGTTGCTATCCTAACCCTTATCTTTACCTCATATTAAGCATCGTATTCGATATTTGACTAAGTTATTACCTCGTACCAATCAATACTAGCCTATTAGATAGTATACACTAAATCTATTTGATAATTTTTTTCCTATTATCTACCTCCTTAGTTCGGCAAGTAGCATTAAGGCGAGTTCTAACGTTGGACATCCGTTAAAAAGACTTCTAAGCGAAAGAATTATTAATACATGCAAGACACTATTCTAGAATTGTTATTTTAGTTAGGTTTTATCTCATTATTTGCCTATGGTTCCCACAACCCTAGTTATGGAGTTTAGTTACTCATAGTCATAATCACAATATTCAAATATATTAAATAAGAATTCATGTACTTACTTCAATGAGAAAGAGTAAAATCTGAAAGTTTGCTTTATTAATCACCAATAATCACTTGCAAGAATCTCAAAGTAATCAATAATCTCACAAAAAAGTCTAATGATAATCAAGAATCTAACACTAATAAACAGAGTCTAATAATGATCCAGAGTCTAACTAATAATACCCAGTCTCTCTTCAAAAATGAGGTTTTTTGAACTATTTATAGAAATAAAACCTAATTAAACAAGGACTCTATTTGCTGGAAATCTGTCAAAACGCGGCTGGGTCGACGGACAGCGCAACGGATCGTCGTGGTCACGACGGACCGTCATGAACTCCGTCGTCCCATACTTGATGAAATTTCTTCTACTGCTCTCTTCATTACTCTCGACGGCAAGTATGACAGATCGTCATAGGAACAACGGTCCGTCGAGGGTCTTCGTTCTAAAACACTTAAACTCTTGGAATATGGGTACTGGAATTACTTCTCTGAACTTCATGACGAACCTGCAGGACAGACCGTCATAGACACGACAGACCGTCATGAACTCCGTAGCCCCACACTTGGTCAGACTTCCTCATCTTCCTTCAGCAGCTGCACTACGCTGCCACCTACGGACCGTCACAAGCACGACGGACCGTCATAAGCTCCGTAGGTGGTCTCTTCTGCATTTCTTCGCTCAAAATCTCTGCATTCATCTTTGGATAGATTTCTTGCAAAATAAAGAGAAACTTATATAAAAATTAGCACAAAAAGGCTTTTGGACACACTAAACTTAAGAAAAAAGTATTAATAATACCGTGAAGCCACGGTATATCAAGTGTCACCCACACTTAACCTCTTAAGTGGGCGAACCACCCAATTTAACCTAACTTACAAAATACAAGTATAATGCGGAAACTCGATGTTACTAAATATCATTTCCCAAAACCTGAAAGTCATCACATCAAGGACATCTAATCTCCAATACGAAGTCTAAAAAAAATCAAATACACCAAAATAAAAGAATAAAATGGTATGTGTCTGAAAGTATAAGACATCGTGTCATGACCGAGAGAACCCAACACGAGCTTGAATGGATAGCTCACCCTGGAACTTGATATGCGGGAGGCTGGCTAGAGATGAGGGAAATCAGAAGTCATAGGTACACTCGCTGCATTTCATAAAAGGAAAACAAAGAAGAAAACAAGTAGGGCTCAGTACGAGGCAACATGTACTGAGTAAGTATCATCGTCAACCCAAAATAGTAACTAATATACAAAGAATAATAGTATGAATTCAACTATAACACTTAACATGTTATACGCAACAAACAACATGAACAAGTGTCAATAACAATAAAGTAAGCACGTATTAAGTCAACGGTATCAAGATCATACATGAGGACTTATGCCTCCAAACCAAACCATTTTGGGAGTTGAGTTCTTTGATATTGAGTATCTTCGATTAATTCAACATGTTTTTCCTTTAATATTATCGTGTCGGAAAGTGACACTCCGATCCAAGAATACCGTGTCAGAACGTGACACTCCGATCCAAGCATACTGTGTCAGAATGTGACACTCCGATGCAAGAATATCGTGTCGGAACGTGAAACTCCGATCCAAAAATACCATTAATTTATCATTTAATATCACCACTTTTTCATTCGATAATAATATTTCATCAAGCCTTCTTTATTCAAGGCATTACTTCGATAGAGATGGTTTAAGATTATACATTCCACGGTCTTGGGATTTCAGACCAATTGCAAAACACACAATCAAGTACATAGAAAACTTCACAATATTATTCAATGCATATCAGTCACTATTAAGAGTTTACTATGAAATAGCATAAACCATAACCTACCTCCACCGAAGAATCGAAGTCAAGAAAACTACTTCTCCAATGCCTTTATTTTCCTCAATGTCAGAATGTTTCCAATCTATCAAGTAAGAAATATCTGTAAACAAACGAGTCCGTAGGAACCCATATATGTGTAACCTAAACTCGATAACTCATCCAAATCTATAATCAAGTTTCTAAAATTTAAGCCTAATGGTAAGTCTCCATTCCTCTCATTATCATAACCTTAATTGTATTCAAGTAATAAGATACACCTAATAATCACCTATATGAATATATATATATATATATATATCTCAATCTATTTATAACATAATAACTAAATAACATAACTAAAATCAAAACAACTGCTTAGCACCCTAAGCATATGATACTTACGTGTGCCTACTCGTACCACACAAATATTTAATGAAAAACTGCATTTCCCAATTTTTAGACCAATAGAACATAAGATCCAACTCTATAATTTATTAAATTATATACGTTAGTGCAGAAAGTAAATTGAAAACATAATAAACCTATCTAAATTCAATTATTTGGAAATTTTCCATTAATTTTTACGCAATCATTATGTTCCCCCACCCTTGAATTTCTAAAAGCCTTATAAAGTAATAATACAAAGACTAATGTCACCCAATTATACATATATAAATTAAAAATTGAAATTGCATCAAGTTTTACCTATACACTTTCCTTGTACCTGCAATGGTGGCGCCGAGAACCAAAAGTAAGAATGTCGAGCGGTTTGTGATAATCAAGTAATAGTAACCCTACTTATTATATTACTAATTATAAAAGTGTTAAAAGTGACCTACTATTAATTTTAATGTTATATTCTTTAACCACCAACTAAATAAGTTATCAAAACTATCCTATTATTTCTATAATTGTAGTTATGAATGGTCCAAAATACCTATTTAAATTATATTGAAAGAGTATATTATGAAATAAAAAGCTCTAATATTTAAAACGACTAAATGGGTCGTGACACTATAACAATACTAAGTTCAAGTCTATCAAATCCATTTTAGTCTTTACATACCCTACTTTACATAAAAATAATCAATCTATCTCTTAATTGAATCACTTTGATCGTGTAATGATAACTCCAGTATCGCTTAATTGCTTAATTGAACCCACAATATCTTTTTTGTGGATTGTTCATGTACTAGGTGTTTGTGTCTATCAAGATACGTACTTTCTCAAAGAATATATTACTTTCTGTAATGACCTGTTAGTCGTTTTGAGCAGTAGAGTTTATTTTTGGTAATAACTGTCTGGGCCGACGGATTCCACGATGGACCGTCATGGGCACGACGGACCGTCGAGGGGGTCTCATTCCAAAACACTTTAGATTCTGAAAATTTGGGTATTGAGAACAACTCTCTGAACTTCGCGACGACATGGCAGGACGGACCGTCGTGGGCACGACAAACCGTCACAGGCCCTTTAGTGAAATTCAATCTCTGAACTTTGTGACGAAAGCAGCAGGACGGACCATCGCAGGCACGACGGGCCGTCACAGGCTGCGTAACCCTGACTTGGTCGGATTTCTGTTAAATATTTTAAGGGGCGTTTTGGACTATCCTGCTTATAATTATAAAGTTAGTGATTTAATGTTAATAATTCAATTACTTGGGGGTTAAAGGAGACAACCTTGGAATAAATAGTGGGTTATTTTTACCATCTTTTATACTTAATTATATGGTAATTAGGGTAAAAGAAAAGGGGTTTGAATAAGGAAAAATCAGAAAGAGGAAGAGAGGGACGAACGAGCGAGAGAAGAGAGAACGAAGAGGAAAGCAAAGACTTTGGGGGATAGCTTGCTTGATCACAATTCTTCGGTGGAGGTAGGTTATGGTTTAAGCTATTTCATAGTAAACTCTTAATAGTGAATGGTATGTATTGGGTAGTATTGTAAAGTCTTCTATATGCTTAATTGTATGCTTGCATGATGTGATTATGTAATTGTAATGAATTAGCATGAAGAGGCTGTTGAATCTTAAACCTTAAACCTCTCTATTAATGATGATGTCTTGGTATAAAAGAAGGCTTGATGAACTAAAAGAATGAGGTTAATGGATCGGGTGTCACGAACCGACACATAGTATTAGGGGATCGGGTGTCATGAACCGACACATAGTATTATTGGATCGGGTGTCACGAACCGACACATAGTATTAGTGGATCGGGTGTCACGAACCGACACATAATATTAGGGGATCGGGTGTCACGAACTGACACATAGTATTAGGGGATGGGTGTCACGAACCGACACATAGTATTAGTGGATCGGGTGTCACAAACCGACACATAGTATTAGTGGATCGGTGTCACGAACCGACACATATTATTAGGGTATCGGGTGTCACGAACCGACACATAGTATTAGGGGATCGGGTGTCATGAACCGACACGTAGTATTAGGGGATCGGAGTGTCACGTTCCGACACAAGAGAAATAAAGAGAATGAATCTTGAATTATCGTAATATACTCAAAATTTAATGAACCTATTTCACAAATGAGCATGGTGTGGAGGCTTGAGTCCTCATAGGTGTGCTTGGTGTTGTTGCCAATGGTTCTTGTACTTGTTGTTGCCACCTGTTGAGTATTGTAGTTGATTTTATGATATTATCTGATATATATTGCTTTCTATTTTGAGTTGGCCGATGATATCTACTCAGTACTTGTGCTTGTACTGACCCCTACTTGTATGTTTTCTCTTTGTTATTTGTGGAGTGCAACAAATGTACCGTCGTCTTCAACTCAACCGCAATTCTAGCCAGTCTTTACCACGTCAGATTTCAGGGTGAGCTGTTGTTCGTGGCTCAAATTGGATTCTCTCTCATTCATGTCTTGATGTCCTTGAAGTTCGGACATGGACTATCTCTTGTATTTGTTTTAGTTTCCTAGACATTCATAGATTTAGTAATTTGAGGATAGATGTTCTTGTGATGATGAATTCCAGATTTTGGGAATAATAAATAACATTGAATTTTAGAAGTTATTAATTGATTTCGTTAATGAGTTTTAAGTTTTCCGCATTATATTCTATTATTTATGGTTGAAATGTTGGGGTTTAGATTGGTTGGTTCGCTCACATAGTAGGATAAGTGTGGGTGTCACTCGCGACTCGTTTTGGGTCGTGACAAACTTGGTATCAGAGCATTAGGTTTGTTGGTCTCATCACATAAGAACAAGTCTAGTAGAGTCTTGAGGAACGGTAGGGGGACGCCTTTACTTTTCTTTGAGAGGCTACAAGACTTTAGGAAAATTCTATTCTTTCTTTCTTTCGTGCTATTACTTGGGTCCAATCGGTATCTAGGTGATACAAATTGGTATCTGACCATGTTCACTCTATTTCACAGATGGTTAGAACTAGAGCAACAACCGCGCCAACACCAACACCGGCAAGACAAGATGCGTCTGAGCCAGCCACTGGGGTTGTAGCTCGAAGAGAAGTAGTGACAAGAGGCCGTGGTAGAGGTCGCGGGAGGACGTCCTCTAGAGGAAGAGGACAAGCACCTGGCCCATCTGGTACCTGGGCGGTGACTCCTCCACCGACTGAGGAAGTAGTAAGTGAGGGTGAGGAAGGGGAGAATGAACAAGTGCAGAATGAGGAATTACCACCCCAACCTACCCCAGAGATGATTAACCAGGTTCTTGCTTATCTTAGTGCGTTATTTGATCAGGGCCAGACACCTCCAGTGTTTTCTGCACCAGCGCCTCAGGTTTCGGGAGTACAACATGCAGCTGCTGTGGCTCCCCCGCATGGATGCCTCATTGGAAATAGGCACGTTTCCTCAGTTGACTACAGGGCCTATAATGACAAGTGATCAGCATGAACTTTTCAATCTTCAAGGGTGCTGAATCTGAGGGTGCTGAATCTGAGGATGCCTATGATTTTCTGGTTGATTGTCATGAGCTACTACACAAGATGGGCATAGTAAAACGATTTGGTGTTGAGTTTGTGACCTATCAATTTCAGGGGAACGCCAAAATGTGGTGGCGGTCATATGTCGAGTGTCAACTAGCACAGTCACCATCTATGACTTGGGCATCATTCTCTAGCTTGTTTATGGGGAAGTATATACCCCGGACTTGAGGGATAGGAGGAGAGATGAGTTCCTGATCCTAGAGCAAGGCAGGATGTCGGTTACTGCGTATGAGGCTAAGTTTTGTGTATTATCTAGGTATGCCACCCAGCTTTGCTTCAGTCCACAAGAGCAGATTCACCGTTTCGTGAAAGGGTTGAGGTCAGATTTACGGATTTTAGCCTTACAGGTAGCTGCTGCAGCAAAATCCTTTCAGGAGGTGGTAGATTTCGTGATAGAAGTGGAGGGAGTGAAGCCAGATGACTTCAACATGGCATCAGCAACTAAGAAGTTTTGTAAGGGAGGAGAGTTTAATGGTTCTTACTCTAGAGGGCAGAGTTCAGGAGGTTATCCAGCCCGACCTATTCAGTCTTCACTACAGACTATAGCAGGGGGTCCACCGCAGACCGGTCAACATTTCTCTGAGTTTGGAGGTTATCTCCAGACTCCGTCGTTCTCACAAAGACCCATGCTTGAATCCAGAGATTGTTATGGATGTGGAGAGACTGGACATATTAGGAGAAATTGTCCAAAACAGAGTTACAGACCCCCAATAATCAGAGGTAGAGGTGGTCATGAAAGAGGCCGTTATTCGGGAGGACGTGGTGGCCGAGGTAATGGTGGTCATCAAAACGGCCGGGGTGACGGGCAAACAGGAACTACTACAGCGCAACATGGTAGGGGCAATGGACAGACCGGTGATAGGGCCCATTATTATGCTTTCCCTGGGAGGTCTGAAGCGGAGACATCTGATGATGTTATCACAGGTAATCTTTTGGTTTGTGATTGCATGGCTTCTGTATTATTTGATCCTGGATCCACATTTTCATATGTATCTTCCTCATTTGCTACTGGTCTTAATTTACATTATGAATTGCTTGACATGCCTATTCGTGTTTCTACTCCGGTGGGTGAGTCTGTGATAGTTGAAAAGGTGTATAGGTCTTGTCTTGTGACTTTTATGGGGAGAAATACTCATGTAGACTTGGTTATCTTAGAAATGGTTGACTTCGATGTAATTCTGGGTATGACTTGGCTTTCTCCAAATTTTGCAATCTTAGATTGTAATGCTAAAACTGTGACACTGGCCAAGCTTGGGACAGATCCGTTAGTGTGGAAGGGTGACTACACTTCCACTCCAGTTCGTATCATCTCCTTCCTTCGTGCTAAGAAAATGGTTAGAAAGGGTTGTTTAGCTTTCTTGGCACACCTCAGGGATGATACTACCCAAGTACCTTCAATTGAGTCGGTTCCAATAGTCCGTGAGTTTCTGGATGTGTTTCCTGCAGACCTTCCTGGTATGCCACCGGATAGGGATATCGACTTTTTCATTGATCTGGAGCCGGGTACCCCATTTCCATACCCCCTTATAGGATGGCTCCCGCTGAGTTAAGATAGTTAAAGGCCCAACTTCAAGAGTTGTTAAGCAAAGGCTTTATTAGACCAAGTGCATCCCCTTGGGGTGCTCCCGTTTTGTTTGTGAAGAAGAAGGATGGAAGTTTTTGGATGTGCATTGACTACAGACAACTGAATAAGGTAACTGTTAAGAACAAGTATCCTCTTTCTCGCATCGATGATTTGTTCGATCAGTTACAAGGTGCTTGTACCTTCTCAAAAATCGATTTGAGATCTGGTTATCATCAATTGAAAATACGGGCAACAAATGTGCCCAAGACTACTTTTTTCGGACCAGGTATGGGCATTATGCTTTTGTCTTTTGGGCTTAAGAATTCCCCTGCTGCTTTCATGAGCTTGATGAATGGGATTTTTAAGCCATACCTGGATCTCTTTGTCATTGTATTCAATAATGATATACTGGTATACTCAAAGAGCAAGAAAGAACATGAGGAGCACTTCAGAATGGTATTGGAAATGTTGAGGGAGAAAAAGCTTTATGCCAAATTCTCTAAGTGTGAGTTTTGGCTAGATTCAGTGTCCTTCTTGGGGCATGTGGTTTCTAAGGATGGAGTGATGGTGGATCCTTCTAAGATCGAAGCAGTAAAGAATTGGGTAAGACCTACTAATGTTACAGAGGTAAGGAGCTTCGTTGGGTTAGCTAGCTACTACCGTCGATTTGTCAAGGGATTTTCTTCTATTGCTTCCCAACTGACAAACTTGACTAAGCAGAGTGTTCCATTTGTATGGTCGGATGAGTGTGAAGAAAGCTTTCAGAAGCTCAAGACTTTGTTGACTACTACACCAATTCTTACCCTGCCAGTGGAAGGTAAGAATTTCATTGTTTACTGTGATGCATCCTATTCTGGTTTGGGTGCAGTGCTAATGCAAGAGAAGAATGTAATTGCTTATGCCTCGAGGCAATTAAAGGTGCATGAACGTAATTATCCGACCCACGATTTGGAGTTAGCGGCAGTAGTGTTTGCATTAAAGCAATGGAGACATTATCTATATGGGGTGAAGTGTGAAGTCTATACAGTTCATCGCAGTTTACAGTATGTCTTTACTCAGAAAGATTTGAATTTGAGACAGAGGAGGTGGATGGAACTACTGAAGGACTATGATATCACCATCTGGTATCATCCGGGAAAAGCTAATGTTGTGGCAGATGCTTTAAGTAGAAAGGCAAGGAGCATGGGAAGTTTAGCTCACTTGCAGGTTTCTAGACGCCCATTGGCTAGAGAGGTTCAGACTCTGGCTAATGACTTTATGAGGCTAGAAATAAATGAGAAGGGAGGATTCTTGGCCTATGTGGAGGCAAGATCTTCCTTTCTTAATAAGATTAAGGGAAAGAAGTTTACTGATGAGAAACTGATTCGGATTCGAGATAAGGTATTGCGAGGAGAGGCTAAAGAAGCAAAAATCGATGAGGAAGGTATTTCGAGTATTAAGGGAAGAGTATGTGTATCCTGCATCGATGATTTGATTCACACTATTCTTACAAAGACTCATAGTTCAAGGTATTCTATACATCCTGGTGCAACCAAGATGTACCGTGACCTAAAGCAACATTTTTGGTGGAGTAGGATGAAACGGGACATTGTTGATTTGGTTGCTCAATGCCAGACTTGTCAACAGGTAAAGTATGAACACCAGAGGCCTGGAGGGACACTTCAGAGAATGCCCATTCCTGAATGGAAGTGGGAGAGAATCGCAATGGACTTCGTGGTTGGTCTACCAAAGACGATGGGTAAGTATGACGCTATTTGGGTGATTGTTGACAGATTAACTAAGTCTGCTCATTTCATTCCGGTCAAGGTGACTTATAATGTAGAGAAGTTAGCCAAAATTTACATCTCAGAAATTATTTGATTGCATGGAGTTCCACTCTCCATCATATCAGATAGAGGTACGTAGTTTACTTCTATGTTTTGGAAAACATTGCATGCTGATAGGTACTAGATTGGATCTTAGTACTGCATTTCACCCTCAGACCGATGGTTAGTCTGAGCGAACAATTCAGGTTTCGGAGGATATGCTTCGTGCATGTGTGATATAATTTGGTGGTCATTGGGATAACTTCTTACCCTTAGCAGAATTCTCATACAACAATAGCTATCACTCAAGTATTGATATGGCCCCATTTGAGGCACTGTATGGGAGAAGGTGTAGGTCTCCCATTGGATGGTTTGATGCATTTGAGGTTTGACCTTGGGGTACTGACCTTCTGAGGGAATCGTTAGATAAAGTGAAATGCATTTAAGAAAAGCTTTTAGTGGCTCAAAGTAGGCAGAAAGAATATGCAGATCGAAAGGTTAGAGACTTGGAGTTTATGGAGGGTGAACAAGTTTTGCTGAAGGTTTCACCCATGAAAGGAGTGGTGCGGTTCGGTAAGCGAGGTAAGCTTAGTCCGAGGTACATTGGTCCATTTGAAGTTCTGAAGCGTGTGGGGGAGGTAGCTTATGAATTAGACTTGCCCCCAGGACTCTCAGGAGTGCACCCGGTATTTCATGTGTCTATGCTGAAAAGATACCATGGGATGGAAACTACATCATTCGTTGGGATTTAGTTCTTCTTGATGAGAATTTGTCTTATGAGGAGGAGCGTGTTGCTATCTTAGATAGGGAAGTACGCAAGTTGAGGTCAAGGGAGATTGCATCTGTCAAAGTTCAATGGAAGAATCGGCCAGTTGAAGAGTCCACTTGGGAGAAGGAGGCTGATATGCAAGAAAGATACCCACACCTATTTTCAGATCCAGGTACTCCTTTTCGCCCTTATTTTTCTTCTTGTGATCGTTCGAGGATGAACGATGGGTAAATTGGTATCTATTGTAACGACCTGTTAGTCGTTTTGAGCAGTAGAGTTTATTTCTGGTAATAACTGTCTGGGTCGACGGATCCCATGACGGACCGTCATGGGCACGACGGACCGTCAAGGGGGTCTCATTCCAAAACACTTAGATTCTGAAAATTTGGGTACTGAGAACAACTCTCTGAACTTTGCGACGACATGGCAGGACGGACCGTCGTGGGTACGACGGACCGTCACAGGCCCTTTAGTGAAATTCAGTCTCTGAACTTTGTGACGAAAGCAGCAGGACGGACCGTCGCAGACACGACGGGCCGTCACAGGCTGCATAACCCTGACTTGGTCGGATTTCTGTTAAATATTTTAAGGGGAGTTTTGGACTATTCCTGCCTATAATTATAAAGTTAGTGGTTTAATGTTAATAATTCAATTACTTGGGGGTTAAAGGAGACAACCTTGGAATAAATAGTGGGTTACTTTTACCATCTTTTGTACTTAATTATATGGTAATTAGGGTAAAAAAAGGGTTTGAATAAGGAAAAATCAGAAAGAGGAAGAGAGGGATGAACGAGCGAGAGAAGAGAGAACGAAGAGGAAAGCAAAGACTTTGGGGGATAGCTTGCTTGATCACAATTCTTCGGTGGAGGTAGGTTATGGTTTATGCTATTTCATAGTAAACTCTTAATAGCGAATGGTATGTATTGGGTAGTATTGTAAAGTCTTCTATATGCTTAATTGTGTGCTTGCATGATGTGATTATGTAATTGTGATGAATTAGCATGAAGAGGCTGTCGAATCTTAAACCTTAAAACCTCTCTATTAATGATGATGTCTTGGTATAAAAGAAGGCTTGATGAACTAAAAGAATGAGGTTAATGGATCGGGTGTCACGAACCGACACATAGTATTAGTGGATCGGGTGTCACGAACTGACACATAGTATTAGTGGATCGGGTGTCACAAACCGACACATAATATTAGAGGATCGGGTGTCACGAACCGACACATAGTATTAGGGGATCGGGTGTCACGAACCGACACATAGTATTAGTGGATCGGGTGTCACGAACCGACACATAGTATTAGGGGATCGGTTGTCACGAACCGACACATAGTATTAGGGGATCGGGTGTCACGAACCAACACGTAGTATTAGGGGATCGGAGTGTCACGTTCCGACACAAGAGGAATAAAGAGAATGAATCTTGAATTATCTTAATATACTCAAAATTTAATGAACCTATTTCCCAAATGAGTATGGTGTGGAGGCTTGAGTCCTCATAGGTGTGCTGGGTGTCGTTGCCAATGGTTCTTGTACTTGTTGTTGCCACCTGTTGAGTATTGTAGTTGATTTTATGATATTATCTGATATATATTGCTTTCTATTTTGAGTTGGCCGATGATATCTACTCAGTACTTGTTCTTGTACTGACCCCTACTTGTATGTTTTCTCTTTGTTATTTGTGGAGTGCAGCAAACGTACCGTCGTCTTCAACTCAACCGCAATTCTAGCTAGTCTTCACCACGTCAGATTTCAGGGTGCGCTATTGTTCCTAGCTCGGATTGGATTCTCTCTCATTCATGTCTTGATGTCCTTGAAGTTCAGACATGGACTATCTCTTGTATTTGTTTTAGTTTCCTAGACATTCTTAGATTTAGTAATTTGAGGATAGATGTTCTTGTGATGATGACTTAAAGATTTTGGGAATAATAAATAACATTGAATTTTAGAAGTTATTAATTGATTTCGTTAATGAGTTTTGAGTCTTCCGCATTATATTCTGTTATTTATGGTTGAAATGTTGGGGTTTAGATTGGTTGGTTCGCTCACATAGTAGGATAAGTGTGGGTGCCACTCGCGACTCGTTTTGGGTCGTGACACTTTCAAATCGAATAAATTAGAAAAACAGAATCAAACCGTACCAAATAAACAATAATCAAACCGATGTTTATTTATTTTTGTTTGATTATAGAAATTTTTAAAAAACAATTAAATTGATTTGATTTTAATTTTAATCAATAACCGATTTAAACCATACCACAAACACCTCTACTTCTTAGATATTAACTCGAATTATAAAGGCAAAATAGTTTCATGCTATCATAATTTTTGTAAGATTAACAATAAAGAAGACAAAGAAGTACCGAATATGACAAATGAAGTGAAGTGTTGAACCAAAAAATATGTAGCCTAATTTGGAGAAACCAATGATTCGGTATCATCACAAACGTGAAAATTTCCAATATGGTTGAGATACAACCATCTATAGTTGTAAGAGATCCTTAATTTTTCAACAAGTGTTTTAATGAGTCCCATTTTAATACCACACACTCTCTCACTTCATTTTTTTCCAAATTCTTCTATTTCTTTCCAATTAATCGTTTTCATTTCCGAATTAAAAAAATTGCCACCTCTCAACAAATTCAAACTAAAACATAATTATTCCTCTTAATTTAAGAAAAAGAATCTTTGAAGATTTCCATTTTACATCTCGATAAATTGAATCAAATACGATACCTTTAAAAAGATGAATTTTTATTGAGAAATTTACCCACACACTTTATATTTGTATTAAAAAATATTCACCAAATATTGAAAATCAAAAATCAAACTAGATAGAATCTTGTCAAATTGAATATTTCTTTTACTTCAATCTATTCTTTTTATTCTTAAAAAATTGACATAATCAATTTTAATTTTAAGGTAAAATTAAATGGAAAAACCACCAAACTGATTATTAAAATATCTTTTTTTATCCTTCACTTCACCAACAAAAGGCGAGGTAGCTTGGTGTCACTAAAGACAAAATAGGATTTGAGGGTTTCTTTTACTAATTTAGAGCATATCAATCTCAGAAACTTCAAGAAAGTCCCGCCCAAAGAGCTTAGCCAAGAGTGGACTTCACTGTAGATAACACGCTAGGTTGGTGATAGGGAAGACTTATTTTTTATTGTTGTCAAGCTGCACTTCACGAATGTGCCCTATGCTATTGAAAGCGTAGCTCATCCTCATCCATCCTAGTTTGTAGTTCCAGCTCTGTATCAAGGTCACTATATATCATCAATATCGATCTTATCAAGAAGAAAACCTTTAGGCTTATTGATGAGATATGGAAATCAGGTGCAACGGTCAACTCAGTCAGAGCGAAAGTGGTCAAGCAAGGTTATCATGAGACAATTTATTGTAAGCGACGAGTAGCGTTTGCCATAAAGAAGCTAGCCAGAAACATATAACAATCCTCACCACTCAATGGAGAATAGAAGAATAGGCTACGACACTTCTTTTCTCACTTTCAATGGGTTCAGGTCTAATAGCCACGAAACAGAGAAGAGAAGGATAAGTTGCACACTTTAGGTCTATTCCAGGCCAATCGCTCAAAGAAAGGAAAGTAAGTCACCCCCAAAAGCACACACTATCATAAAAGATAAATTTCAATTGGCCGTGTTCAATCAAACATGTGATTTTCTCTCCGACTACGAATATATAGAGAGTGTGTGTTGTGTAAAATTAAATTTTTGCTCTTTTTATTTGTAATCTAGGTATTGCCTTTATATAAATTTAATTCTATTTTTTCACTTTCTAGTTTGATTTGTAATTTTATTATGATGATTTTAAAGGTCCTGAAAAGTAGGAAACGGTGACAATAATAGACAGCAGATCCTTCTCAGTTTTTCCTACTTTTAAGGACCTTTATATTTATGTCATTATTCTTCACACACAATTTTGAGGTTAATTTGATGAAACAAGAAAATGAATCATCTCAGAAATTGATTGGCAATGAAATGAGAAGGTACCCATCATTCATTTTCATGTGTTCTTCATACAACCAAATATATAATTTGTTTCAACTTCCCTTTCCAGGGTTTTGAAAAGAAAAAGAAGAGACATTTAAAATTCAAACATTTTTGCATATACATACACGTAGCTGGTTTTTTCCCTTTTTTATTTTGTGCGGATATATGCATGTATGATGAATAATTTGTTATTGTTTCTCCTATGGAAAAAGGAAAATAAAGAGAGGTGTAAAATATGAAGAAACTCTGAGCTTATGGTAAAAATTGATAACTTTTTTTTTTTGCCAAAATTTTCAGGGACTAAATATTTTTTTGTAGGGATCGAAACCCCTGATTTTCTTGGGGGAGAAAGAAGGAAAGTAGTGATAGCATTTCACATATAAAAAAATTTGAAAAAAATATATGCATAAAATTTGATAGAAGGAATTTTAGTGTGAAATGTTGGCATTGGTGGAGGGAAAGAGGAGTAGCAGCTGATGATGGAGCAAGAATTAGATTCAAAGCTTAGGATAGAAAATAATTTACCAAATCCTCAAAGATCTAAGAGCTTTGCATTCAGAGCACCTCAGGAAAATTTCACAATCCAAGATTTTGAATTGGGAAAGATCTATGGAGTTGGTTCTTATTCAAAGGTCAGATTTTAATCCTTTTTATTATGTATTTATTCGAAAAAGTCTAGTTTGAGATTCTGCTCAACACTTCCCTTTTTTCTTTTTGTGCTCAAGTGTAGTGATGTTCTATGATTTTTATTATCTTGCTTTATTTTTCTGCTCATTATGGTTTAACCTCCCTTGGTGAGTGGTATTAGTTGAAATGTAGACCATGGATTTGTTATGTCTTACCATGCTTTTCGATATAATGAGTTATCTTGTTGAGTTCAGGTGTCAATTGTATTCATCTTCAAGATGTCGTTATTCAGTTTTAGCTTTTCTCTGTCATTCACTTGATAGTCAATAGTTGAAACCATATAGTATATGTTTTTGTAATAAAGTATCAGCCAAATGTCCCGCATAGAAGGAAAAAGGGAAAAAAAATAAAGATTAGATATTTGTTGCAGAAGTCGTCTCTTTTAGATCAAAGAAAATCTTTTTAGTGAGTTCATCTTTGAGATGTGTTTTAGTTTTCAAGCAATTCTTGGTGGTATTAATTGGTGATCACACTCCTATAGCAGAAGTCCAGTTCAAGGATTGTATTTCTATCGCACAGTTGAGGGTCGTCTTATTAGCCTATATTAGTAACTAGCAACTCTTCTTATATTGGTCTTTCTTCTTTCACCCCTCTTGCTTTTCCTCTGGGTAAATAAATCACAAATTGTTATTGAAGTTTTGGTTGCAAATTGTGTACTATCAGGTTGTCAGAGCAAAAAAGAAAGACACAGGGAATGTTTATGCGTTGAAGATCATGGACAAAAAGTTCATCACTAAAGAAAATAAGACTGCCTATGTGAAATTAGAAAGAATTGTACTTGATCAGTTGGATCATCCTGGTATTGTGCGATTATTTTTCACTTTCCAAGACACTTTTTCACTATGTGAGTT
Source organism: Solanum lycopersicum (assembly GCF_036512215.1). Taxonomy (NCBI): domain Eukaryota; kingdom Viridiplantae; phylum Streptophyta; class Magnoliopsida; order Solanales; family Solanaceae; genus Solanum; species Solanum lycopersicum. The sequence goes on from NC_090802.1 coordinate 17,952,994, forward strand.
TATTTTACACATTTTTCTGATATGTTAGTATTTTACACATTCTCTTTAAGGATCTTTTTCCACTCTTTATGCTTGGCATGTCTTGTCGAACATTGATGTTTCTCCTTCTAATTTCATGTTACCCTATTGTGAAGACATGGCACTGGAGTCCTGTGAAGGTGGTGAGCTTTTTGATCAAATTACCAGGGTGAGTAAATGAAGAAACTTGATATACGTGTTCTTTTAGTTTCTCCCATAAGCATAGAAAATCACAACATAAAACAGAAAAAAAATCGTTATCAATAGTGAACCACTTGTGGCATATTCTGATTTATCTCGGAAACATATATCTTCTTCTTGAACTCTGTAATGTGGTTGACTTCCTAAATTTGATATATCCTGTTGTTCCTTCTGGAAAGAACAATCATCTTTCTAAATGCTCCCTGTCCATTTATTATGATATCATTGGCAGTGAAGGATTTCTCCATTTCTGAAGTGTGTGATCAGTTCCACAATTCACTAATATTCTCTTTTGCTTGGAAAGAAAGTAGATCATTTCCTATTAAACTTTTATTTTGGTTGGTGCAGAAAGGTCGTTTGTCCGAGGATGAAGCACGTTTTTACGCAGCTGAAGTGGCAGATTCTCTTGAATATATACACAGTATGGGATTGATTCATCGAGATATTAAGGTGATTTTACTATGTGATTGTTGTGTCAGCAGAATATTCTAGGACAATTTTGAATGTTTTTATTTATGGCAGCCAGAGAACCTGCTACTCACTTCAGATGGACGTATTAAAATTGCGGACTTTGGCAGTGTAAAACCCATGCAGGATAGCAGAATAACAGTACTTCCAAATGCAGCATCAGGTATATCTTGCTTGTTATGAAAAATCACAATCATATTGGCACAAAATAGGGTATTTTGGTGTTATTTTCGTTGCTAAACCAGTGCTCTTTCTTTCCTCCAGATGACAAGGCATGTACTTTTGTGGGGACAGCTGCATATGTCCCTCCTGAAGTTTTAAATTCTTCTCCTGCAACTTTTGGGTATGGACCCTGCCTTTGAAAAAGCCAAGTCGTTTTACTTCTTTCTGGATGTTAGCTGATTGGTAGTAGTTTACACTTTGATGGTATTGCGTGAATTATGCATTTTTGAATGAAAACATAATCATTCCTTTTGGACATGTTTTACCAGAAATGATCTCTGGGCACTTGGCTGCACCTTATATCAAATGCTTTCAGGATTTTCACCTTTTAAAGATACCAGTGAATGGCTCATTTTTCAAAGAATCATTGCTAGAGATATCAGGTTCCCAAATTATTTTTCAAATGAAGCTAGAGATCTCATTGATCAGTTGCTCGTAAGTTATAATTCCTCTTTAATATTTACTTGCATCTTGTGGTTTCTTCTTTTTTCTTCCCCCATTCTTCATTTTGTCCTTTATCTGAAATGTATCTTGATTTATTCTATCAGTTGATTCAAACATAGATGAGCTTAGGCAGAAATTTTTAACTAGATTCGCTAAATCCTTTCTGTTCCATGAGCATAACACCAACAATATACACTACATAGGCCTTATTTAATTAAGAATGACTTTTGTATCTTGATTGACATAAGTTTCTCTGTGTAATTGGATTATATGAGCTTGTAACCCCTAGGCCAGCCAAAACTTTGGCTTGGTATACATGTTTAGGTGTTTTTTTTGGTGTTACCCTTAGACTTAAAGTAAGGATAAGATCTTAGAAACATATCTGTTTGTATATCTAGCTTTTTGAAACATCCAATGCATGCATCTTCTGCTATTTTAGGTGTTGGACTGTAGTATTATTGTCTGTAGGACTACATAGCTTTTCTTTTTATGGCAGGTTGAGAGAATGATGGTGGCATGTATGTGCCATTTCTAAAATAATGCAGAACGCATATGATAAACATCTTCTATATTCCAATAGAATATAATCTTTAAAATATATCTCATTCCAAGTAAAAGAAGCACATAAATGTTTTGTGTTTATATTTACAAAAAATACACATACTATACTTTTGTACATATCATAAAATCTCTTTTACCAACTAACTTGCATCCAAATGAATCAGGATATTGATCCTAGCCGAAGACCAGGTGCTGGACCTGATGGTTATGCTTCACTGAAAAACCATCCTTTCTTTAGTGGACTTGATTGGGACAATTTAAGGTTACAAACTCCTCCACGGCTTGCTGCAGAGCCGAAAGTATGGAAATTTGTTTTTATTATTGAGCTTTATCTCAATTTTCTTAAAGAGTTGATTAGTTATAGAAGTATTAATAGGGTATATCAAATCTTCAGGGACACTCTACTCGTACCAGTGGTGAAGATCATGATCCTTCATGGAATCCCTCACATATAGGGGATGGTTCAGCTAGACCTAATGATGGAAATGGTGGTACGCCATCCTCTTCTGAAGCTAGTAGCGTTACCAGGCTTGCTTCAATCGACTCATTTGATTCAAAATGGTAGGTTTAACACTTGTGGGACATTTTAGCTGTTAACTCTTAGTTTGACTTTTAACTATGGTTAGCCTTGTTATTTGTGTACAAGTTTACTTTTATATTTATGTTTCAACATGGTGCCAGTTTCTTGCCTTGTCTCTCCAGCTTCAAATGGTCTTTATGTTACCTAATTAGGAAAAAGGGAAGCAGTTTTTGCTTCATTAATTCGTTAGGATCATTGAGTGTCTTACATTAAGTTTCATGTAGAAGCTTGTTCCTACTCTGCTAAGCCTATGTTATAATGGTTCTATTACTCTTTTGGACTTGTTAAGCGGGACATAGCAACCCTCAACATCACACTTTATTATGGGCAGACTCATGCACATGGTTGCTTTAGGCCGACTCCTCTGTTTTGTTTTTTTCCACAACTCTTATTCCTTGTCAATCGATAATGCATGTCAACGTGTTTCTCGTGATGCCTCAACAGGAAGCAGTTTTTGGAGCCTGGTGAATCTGTTCTTATGATCTCCAATGTGAAAAAGATACAGAAGCTTACAAGCAAGAAAGTTCAGCTTATCTTGACAAATAAGCCAAAATTGATCTACGTAGACCCCTCAAAGTTGGTGGTCAAAGGGAATATTATATGGTCCGACAATTCTAACGATCTCAATATTCAAGTCATAAGCCCTTCACAGTTCAAGGTTTGCACAGTTAAGTCCTGTTGCTTTCTCTCCAGACCTCAATCATTCTTACTATTTTTTAATGATTGTTTTTGATAAATGAATCAATCTTTTTTGTTATCATTTCTAAGTTATCAAAGTTTTAACTCAATCTTTGTATGTTTATGCATCTTTTGATCATACAGCCAAAGAAAGTTATGTCTTTCGAGGATGCTAAACAACGAGCAATGCAGTGGAAAAAGGCCATTGAAACTCTTCAGAACCGGTGATATCTATATATCTGCATTTCAACCATACTTTTTGAAAAAGATATGTAATTGTAGAGGGTATAGGGGATCCAAAAATGTTGGATACTCATACAAAATACTTATCAATATAAACTCAATATACAGGTCTAGAGTATAGTAGATAATTTTCACCAAAATTTTTTTATCTTCTTTTGGATGAAATGCACATCCACATTTGTATGCTATAATCTTGTAAATGCAAGAACTGAACGAAGTTGGTGAATTCTCAGCTATTTCAAAACCACTCCTCACAATAGAGTTGTTTTTGACACTGTCAAATCAACATAGACCAAGTAAATATGAAATGGATGAAATTGAAGTTAATTGTTTCATAATTATTTCGAGCACAAATAACAAATGTCATTTAATTCAACACTTAATATGTCGATCGCGAGTGTAATATATAGTACGTTCTATTTTTGTCTTATTACAAAAGAAGTATTTAATTTGATACAAATTTCGGGTATTGCAAGTGATCAATAGGTGCATTATCTCTTGTTTAAATTGTCAAAATGAAAAATTATGTTAGTTTTCAACATCTATTTATAAATTCAAATCTTTATTTACCTTTATTTTTCTTTAGTTAATCACACGATGACACGAGAGATTTTGTATTACATTCTTTTACAAATTTTTTTTTGTAGTTTTATATCTTCACAACATATTTTTACTTTACATTTAATAGATCTTCATTTTATTTAAAAGATATTAAAATATAATTAATTTGTATTCAATATGTAAGTAGCCATGATATTATTTCTAATGACATTATGTAAAATATTTATTTAAATTCCTTGGATTCAAATTAAAAACTTGTAACTATACGAATTATTTATTTTTTCAGATAGAATGTTCATATTAAATTAAATAAAAGAGTAATCAATAAGGGCAAATTAGTTTTTTTTTTAAATTAATAAAGCGAAATAGTCTCATGAATTCTTATACTTGTATGACTTTGTATTCTGAACATTTTTACTTAATAATTTGTCAACTGAATCCTTAAGATCAATTAAAATGAGATATTTGAGTCTTTCCACCTGTGTGTAGCTCACTACTTTGCATATATGGCATGTCATATTCATGTCACGTATAATAATGTCATGTCATAATTATCCTAATAAATATTTTTCATTATATTTAGAAAAGTTAAATAAAAGGCAAAAAAGATAAGTTTCTATTAAAAAAATATTTTAAAAATTGATATTTCACTCTTTGATGGGGGATGGTCCATTAAAAGGGACAAATAAGTTAGGTAATTAGGTGAGAGTCCTTCAAGTTTTAAATATTGAGTAAAAGTGACAAATAAATAAATAATATTAATTAAATTAAAAAGTATTTTCTAAATAGCCCCAAACTTTTAAGTTGTACACTTTGCCCCTATATTCCTTATTTCTTTACCTTTAAATATTTAAAATTTTATCAAAATAGACAAAAAAGATAAAGACATTCTTTCTCAACTCCATTCTCTTCCCACCAATCCTCTTCAAACTACAGTTATATTTGTCAATTCTTTTTTCTTTTTCTTCTTTTTCTTCATCTTTCTTTATTTGCAAAGTTATGCTTATATATAGAAGATCTATAAAGAAAATTTTATGAAATAAAAAATATCAAAATATATGTGTTTGAGTTTTTTGCATTGTATTTGTTTTGTTTAAGCTTTGAATAAACTCAATAGAGTACTATTGATTAGTATGAAAATTATTTTGTGTCAATTCTAAAGTTGTATTTAGTGAATCCAAAATGATTGTTTCAGTCAACAACTTTCGTAGTTGTCCGGACAATTATTGAAGTTGTTTATTGAAATAATTAGACATGTCTTTGTTGTTGTCCAACAACTGTCTTTAGTTGTCCGGCGATAGTAGAAGTTCTCCCAACAGCTAGTGCAGTTGTTCGAAAATTGTGTTTTGTTGTTGATCAATTGAAAAATTATAAAAATGTACTTCTTGTCGTATTTATGACATGTACTTAATGATACGATTATTAGACCAAACAACTTAATATTTGTATCTTAAGAAATTTTAAATTTTATCAAAAACTTCTAATTTTATATTAACAATTTCTAATGTTGTTGGATAACTGTAACAGTTGAAGGGTCAAGTCCTTCAAACAACTACATTAGTTTTCCAACGATATTGAAGAGTTGTCCAACAATATTGGAGAGTTGTCTAACAACTTTGCATAGTTGTCTAACATATTTGAAGATCGATTTAGCCATTCTGTAAATTATTAGGTATAAACTAAGTCGTTTAATAATAATTGAAGATCGATTTAGTCATTTTGTAAACTATTAATAAATATAAAACAAGTCGTTTAATAATAATTGAATATCGATTTAGTAGTTTTGTAAACTATTAAGTATAAACTAAGTCGTTTAATAAGTCATTTTGTAAATTATTAACTATAAACTAAGTCATTTAATAATAGTTAAAGATCAATTTAGTCATTTTGTTAACTATTAAGTATTAACTAAGTTGTTTAATAATATTTGAATATCGATCTAGCCATTTTCTAATTATTAGGTATAAGTTAATCATTTAATAATAATTGAAGATCGATTTAGTCGTTTTGAAAACTACTAAGTATAAAGTAATTCGGTTAATAATTAACTAAAGATTGATTTAATCGTTTTTTAAAGTATTAAGTATAAACTAAGTCGTTTAATAATAACTGAAGACCGATCTAGTCATTTCGTAAATTATTAAGTTTAAAGTAAGTCATTTAATAATAGTTGAAGATCGATTTAGTCTTTTTGTAAACAATCAATATATATATGTATATATATATATATATATATATATATATATATATATATATATATATATATATATATATAAAGCGGAATATAGAAAAGCTGATGTGGCATGCCTATATGACCTCCATTTCAATTTATTTTTTCTCTCAATTTTTGAACATTTTTTTTAAAATAATAATGTACTAAATACATCTAATGCATCTATTAACTTACAATTAAAGAGGACAATGAAAAGTTTTTACATAAATGATATTTTTATTGTTCTAATGGAATATGAAGAATTGTAACGGTTGTCAATAACTTATTACAATCAAATAAAAAGTATAAAATAGGAGAGCACATAATCTGAAAGTAACAAATAAAATTCCAATTTCATTGCAAAAAAAATTAATTACTACTTCATGTAAATCAAGAATTTTGATTTGTCTATACAAATGAAGTTATGCATGAGAGCACATAATGGAAAAGTAAGTGACGAAATGGAAGAAATATTGCACTAGAAGATATACTACTTCAGGTAATTGAATTTTTGAAAAGTTTTATTGCCTCAAATAAATAAAAGATTTATTTGTTTGTACAAATGAAGTTAGACAAGAGGATATGAAGGTAAATTAACAAAATTGAAGAATCATTCCACAAGAAGATTTACTGCTTCAGGTAAATCAAAATTTTGATTTGTTATATAAATGAATTCATTAGAATATACTTGTGCAAGTTTAATCATTTTATGCCAACGAAAATTATATCAACGGATCTATCAAAATTGTACAATGAAATTTTATATAGAAATTCATTATTCCAAAGATCGAGAAACATCTAAATGTCCTCTAATATTCAGTTTGTAAATCGTAAAAATAATATCTGAAGTATAGTTTTCTAATTTTCTTCTCTGTTTTTTCACAAATAAAAAGTGAATAAAAAGATGAAGTAAGAAATAGTAAGATTAAAAAAAAATGATATTAGTAAATTTTTTCTAATAGTATAGAATAAATTTAGTGTGATATAATTAGAAAAAAAATAAAGAAATGAGGCATGACATTGCAACTTGCAAGATAAAAGGAAGAAGATATATAGTACTGAACTGAGTAAACAGTAAAAGGGAGGTAAAGAAAAAAAAGGAAAGAATTTTTTTTTAAGTAACTACATACAATAAAAATAAACACAAGAAAGGAAAACAAATGTAAAAACGTTACAAAAAAAACTATAATTATTTTTCCGTAACTACTTCTCTCTCTTTCTTCTTTATTATATAACATTTTAAATTGAAGAATATATATATATATATATATATATATATATATATATATATATTATAAATGCGAGTAAATTATATTATATTAAGTAAAAAATGAAAGGAAAAAAGTAACTAAAATAAAAATAAACAAAAGAAAGGAAAACAAAACGTTAGTTTTTTTTAGTTTTTCGTTAACTACTTCTCTCTCTTTCTTCTATATTATAAAACATTTTAAATAGAAATCTTTTTATAAATATATATATTGAACTTTCAAAGAATATATATATATATATATATAAATTCATTGAATTTACTTTTTAGAATTTTTTAAAAGTATAATACATTAGAGAGGAATTTAAGAAAAAGTGACAAATTGTAGTGACGTGGGGACTAGGGAGAGAGACAAACATGATATTTGAATTTTATTTCACTGATTTTATGGATCAAAAGAAAAAATTGTAAAGAAGAAAACAAATTTCAATAATAATAGTAAATGTGATATTAAGGAGCAGAGATAAATAAGATTTTCTCTTTAAATTTATAAAATAGAAGATGAAAAGACTAATTTAAGAAAAAATATTAATAAATTACAGTTATGATGAGGAGAGATAAAAGCAATAAATTATAGCAAAAGTAAGAAAGAGAGATAAATAAGGTAATACTTTAATTATGTCATATATTAAATCAGATACAATTTTATAATTTTATTGAGTTTTTAACATAAAATATAAATAAGAAAAATATTTAAAAATCAAGAAAATGGATAACTTCTTTTGAGTTTTTTTAGCATAAAATATAAAGGATAAAAATATTTAAAAATCAAGAGATATCTTATTTTTATCAAGAGAACTTATTTATTTATATTTTTTAAAAAGTGAGTCTGTGAATATTAACAGAAATATTTCACATTTGCGTTTTTCTTCAAATTTATAAATTAAAAAAAAGAAAAAAATTAAGAAAAAAGGAGCTTTTGTGAATAAGAATAATTATTTATGGTTATACAGAAGAGATATAAACAATTTTTTTATTTATATATAGAGAGAGAGATTGAGAGATATACAACCCCAATTACATAAAGAATAAAGTATTTAAAGAAACTAATAATTTGAGGCATTATATACTTTAACAAAATACATATAACAAATTTGGAAAAAACATTCTAAACAAACTTTATCAGAATGCTCATAGAAATAAAGTTGAGTCCTTTTTACAAAAAAAAAAAATTAGAAAAAAAGTTTATTATTATAACATATGCATTTATACGAGAAAAATAATTACATCTTTTTAAGTTATCACGTGTCTTCAAAGCATTAAGATAATCATAGTTTCTCAATTTATAAAACAAATGAATTTAGTAAATTATAACAAAAAAATGTAAATTAGGACTTTGACAAACAAAATATGAAATTTCTACATTAAAATTAAAATTATAATTTAAATTCTACAACGTTTAAGAAAAGTAAAAGAGAATAGTAACAAAATTAAGCATGATAGTAAGGAAGAAAAATAAATAATATTATTATTTCTATAATCTTTTTTTAAAAATAGAAGGTAAAAGAAAGGTTTAAGAAAAAATGATAAATTGTAGTAATGTGAGGAGAGGGACAAATAAGGTATTTGAATTTATTTTTTTTACTGATTTTATAAATCAATAAAAAAACTTTAAAGAAGAAAATTTTCTTCAACAATAATTATAAATTATGACAATAAGGAGAAGAGATAAATAAGATTTTTGGTTTTCAAAAATTATAAAAATGTAGAGGGTAAAAAATCTAATTTAAGAAAAAATATTAAATTATAGCAATGATGAGAAATGATGAAAAAATAATTAATTATAGTAATGATAAGATGAGAGATAAACAAGGTAAATATATTTATTGTAATCATAATATAAGAAGAGTACTATAACTATATTTAAAAAAAAAACTAAATTAGATGCTATTATAACTTCTTCTGAGTTGTTAATCATAAAATATAAATTAAAAAAAATATTTAAGAGTCAAGAAAAAGAGAAAAAATAATAATTATGAGTCTTCATCAAAGAGAAATTTTATTTATTTATTTACATATTTTACAGATCAAGAGAAAAAAAATTGAAAAAGAACTTTTTGAATAATAATAATATTTAAATCTATTTTTTCTTCAAATTTTATGAATCAAAAGAAAGAAAATAATTAAGAAAAAAGAATAATTAATTAGGATGATAAAGAGGAGAGATAAATAAGATTATTATTTTAAAAACTAAAATCTAGAAAAAATAATAAATTATAATAGTATGATTAGGTGAGATGAAAAATATTTAATAGATTGTAACAGTATTAAGGAGAAAGATAAATAAGATGTTTTATATTCTTTTTGTGAATATTATAAATCAAAATAAAGAAAAAATAAAAATTTGATAATAAAGACAAGTGATAATTTTGACCAAAGTGAGGTATTGCATCATTCTTTTATATCAATCTTCAACTATAACTCAAAAATTTAATCAAAATAAAATTTATTTTCATATGATTATATTTAAATTTATTTTCATAATTATACGTGAATGTTTTTTGTGAAATTATGTCTTTTTATTTCGAAAGTCAAACACTTCTAATAATATATTTAATATTGTATATATTTTGTAATTTTAAATTACGGTTATAATCAATAACAAAAAATTTATACATTGTCGTTATTGTTACATTATTTAATTTACAATTTAATAATAACTAAAATTTGAAATTCAATCTATTTAAGTATAAAAATTATAAACGATCCTTAAAATATTTTTAATATTCAAATATTAAAATAAAAATAAAAATATTTGATTAATACTAAGTAATGAGTATATATTTTAGGGTGTTCATGTATTAATTTTACATAGAAAGAGGTGCAATCATTGATTTGAGAATGCAAGAAGTATATTTGAAATGAAACATATTATCAGAGTATTCAATTTAATTAACTTTTGAATTTTATTATTTTATACACATAATATGTGAAGATGTTTATTATCAATCAAATATTTTAACGTAGTTTATATGAATCTTCTATCTTTATATTTCATATAAAAGATATAGATTAAAATATAGTAAACGAGTTAATAATTTTTAAAAAAAAACATATTCTCATTAGAGGTTGAATATATTGAAACTTAATAATAGCGTAACATTTTGGATAACATTCTTAAAAAATAAATTTGACAAATGATAACAATTATTTTTGATATAGGTGCAACTAAAGAATCTAAAATACCAATAAATGTGATTCATGCAATAATCATACAAATTTAAATTGTATATTTGAAAAGGGAACAAAAACGGTTGAAAAATGAAATATTCAAAGGAGTTTTATCATATCAATATGAAAAAGGATAATAAGACGTGTAGATGTATTTTATTAGTATTTTTCAGTTATTTATAATATAATTCGTATATACTCAAGAAAAAAAGTACATCGGAGTATATGTTGTAATATAAAGATTCAAACTCATTGATATTCCAATAAAATGTAGAAAGTGACATATTAACTACATGTCCAAATAAAAAAATTACTAAGAAAATATATATTGACATTTGACATATTGATTAATAATGTACTATCCCTCTTTTAATAGATTATAGATGTTAAATTTGTTAAGTTTCATTTCAATCGTCATCTCAAAACGATCTCCATGATTAATATATAAGTAAAAAAAATAAAGGATAATATTACGTTTGGAAATAAAGAGAGCTATATAATTGAGTGAAAAAAGTAATCCTTTAATATTAATTTTAAAGACTGCGCGAAGCGCGGCCAAATTCCCTAGTTAAGTATAAACTAAGTTGTTTAATAATAACTGAAGATCGATTTAGCTATTTAGTAAATTATTAGCTATAAACTAAGTGGTTCAATAATAGTTGAAGATCAATTTAGTCGTTTTGTAAACTATTAAGTATAAACCAAGTCGTTTAATAATAATTGAAGATCAATCTAGCCATTTTGTACATTATTAAGTATAAATTAAGTTTAGGCAAGTGATCAATAAAAATACAAGCATATGTTCCATATGCCGCACAAGAATGGTTGCTTGACTCATTTTTTAGACGCTCATATGACCATGCGTCATTCAACAAATTTTCAGACAAATAATTGAACATCCCGCTTTGCTTGAGTAGTTTGGGCCACAATATGAGAATGAGTTGGATCAATGTGAAAAAAGTCGGCTCATCACACACATGAATATTGCAATCATAAACTTGAATCAAGCCTTTCTCCATCACTTTCACTTTCATCACTTTTTCTTCTCCACTAGATTTATCTCCATCATTTTCATCATCTAATTTTTTTTTGCTTGAATTTTCGCTATTTTTGTTACTTTTTTCTTCACCTAATAGGTCACTACTGCTATTACAATTTTTTTCCATCTCACTAGATTGCTTCTTGCTATTTTCATCACTTTTTTATTTTGCTAATAAGTCATTGTTGTTCTAACTAGTTTGACGCATTATATCTACACTAAAATAGTTAAAAAGTTAGTAAATGATATAAAATTAACTTAATAGGATCAATAGAAAATGTGTAATTATAGTACATTAAACATCAATAATTATATTGTTTGTCCTACAACTAATCAATTGATCAACAACTGAATACAGTTGTCTAACAACTGTCGTAGTTGTGGGAACAACTTATCTAATCGTCCAACAACTACATGCAGTTGTTGGACCATATTGTTTCTGAAAGATATGCATAATTATTCCGACAAATAACTTCAATAGTTGTCCAGGCAACTGTAAAAGTTGTTGGCTGAAACAACTAAATTGGCTAAATCATTAACACAAAATAATTTTATGCGGACTAAAAAACTCTTTTGAGTTAATTTTAAGTTCAAGCGGAATAAATGCAATGCAAAATAAAAAGAATATTATAGATATATGATAATGATTTTCTTCTTTATGAAACCCTACTTTTGATATTTTAAAACAGAAAAGAGAAAAAAAAATTATTAGGAAGAAAACACAATAGAAATTATTGAATAATGATTTTAAAATTGAAAAAATTTGAATTTTTTTCCAACTTGTCATTTCTTCGCCGTCCCAGCCGTTTGGTTCTATTCTATCCTTTTAAGCTGGGATTTTATCAGAAAATTTTAAAAATATTATTTTTAGTCCTTAAGTTTTAAAATTAATAGTTTGGTTCCTTTTTATTAACGTTAAAAACAAGAAAATATAGGGGGGGAAAAGGGACGCACTAGGCATTCTTACCTCATTTTCTCTGATTTCCAGTACTTCCCCCAATTTACAACCACATCCACAACCAACAACCACAACCAACAAGAATTGATTTCATCTTTAGAATTTGCTATGGTTCTTCTTCCTCAGCTAGGGATGTTCTTCGTTGAACATCTTTGTCTCTAACAAATAAGCTAATGAGTGACAAGAGGAGAGTTGATGCTCTATTTGTGAAGCTTGTTTCGGCTATTAAAATTGTTTTTTAGGTGAATTAGAAGACAAACACTTATAACAATCAAACGAAGCTTGAATGTTATAAGTTTGTTCATCGTGTGAATCTTCATGTTCGCTTCAAGGAATAAAAAGATGAAGTGACCAAGTTTTTGCCAAATCCTCCAATTGTTAGCTTCTACTTCTGCGATAGCTATTAGTGAAAGTAGAGAATAGGACCTTTGGATCACTTGTGAGCACACTAAGGTTTGTTGTTTAGTTTTGTTCATGCAATTTTTTTGGGAAAAAACCCCACAGTCATTGACGATGGAGGTCCAATGGAAGAAATAGGGAGGAGTCATAGCAGAATAAACGAGAGGGTTTGACACTTTTTGTATTTTTGACTGAGCAAAACAAATGTCACCTAAGTTTGGCAAGAGGGTTTAAAAATTTTATTTTAAGTGAGTTTAAGGTTCAGTTGACAAATGATTAAATAAAAGTGTTCAAAATACAAATTCAGACCAGTATAAGGGTTTATCAAATTATTTCTACTATTAATAGTAAATAAATTAAAACAATGTTATAAAGAAATCAAAATGGTGAAGATAAAATCATACGGAAGTTGGTGTAATAAAATATAATTTAAGGTAAATTAATCCTTTTTATGTTTCAAATATGATTTAACCAAAGTAAAAGGAGAAATATATCATTTAAGTTTGTGTTTTAGAGTGAATATATCTCTTATTTAAAAAGTGGTCTGTATATATGTTTGTGGTCTTGTCACGACCCAAATCCGGGCCGCGACTGGCACCCACAATTACCCTCCTATGTGAGCGAACCAACCAATCTAACCTTAACATTTCAATATAATATCAACAGAAAGTAATGCGGAAGACTTAAACTCATTAAATAAAGACCAATTCATTAACTTTTAAAATTCAATATCTATTATTCCCTAAAATCTGGAAGTCATCATCACAAGAACATCTACGATCAAACGACTAAACTAAGAGTATTCTAAAAGCTAAAAATACATAAGAAGCTAGTCCATGCCGGAAGTTCAAGGCATCAAGACTTGAAGAAGAAGATCCAGTCCAAGCTAGAAGCATTAGCTCACTCTGAATTTCCGATGTAGTAAGACTGGCTTGAATTACTGTTGAGTTGAAGACGATGACACGTTTGCTGCACTCCACAAATAAACAAGAAGAGAACATAAAAGTAGGGGTCAGTACAAAACACGGGTACTGAGTAGATATCATCGGCCACCTCAAAATAGAAATCAATATATACCAAGTAATATCATAAAATCAACTATGATACTCAACATGTAGCAACAACAAATACTATATTATTAACAGTTACCGTCAAGTTCACACATGAGGACTCAAGCCTCGATACCATACTCATTTGGGAATCATGTTCATTAGATTGAGTATATTAACATCTTTCAAGATTCAATATCTTTATTCCCCTCGTGTCGGTACGTGACACTCCGCTCCTCAATATACTATCCAGGAGTCGAAACGTGACGCTCCGATCCTCATTCTATCCTGGTACCGGAACGTGGCACCCGATCCATATTCTATCCTAGTGTCGGAACGTGACACTTGATCCATATTCTATCCTGGTACCAGAACGTGGCACCCGATCCATATTCTATCCTGGTGTCGGAACGTGACACCCGATCCATATTCTATCCTGGTACCGGAACGTGGCACCCGATCCATATTCTATCCTGGTGTCGGAACGTGACACGCGATCCATATTCTATCCTGGTACCAGAACGTGGCACCCGATCCATATTCTATCCTGGTGTCGGAACGTGACGCCCGATCCATATTCTATCCTGGTACCGGAACGTGGCACCCGATCCATATTCTATCCTGGTGTCGGAACGTGACACCTGATCCATATTCTATCCTGGTACCGGAACGTGGCACCCGGTCCATATTCTATCCTGGTGTCGGAACGTGACATCCGATCCATATTCTATCCTGGTACCAGAACGTGGAACCCGATCCATATTCTATCCTGGTGTCGGAACGTGACACCCGATCCATATTCTATCCTGGTACCGGAACGTGGCACCCGATCCATATTCTATCCTTGTGTCGGAACGTGACACCCGATCCATATTCTATCCTGGTACCGGAACGTGGCACCCGATCCATATTCTATCCTGGTGTCGGAACGTGACACCCGATCCATATTCTATCCTGGTACCGGAACGTGGCACCCGATCCATATTCTATCCTGGTGTCGGAACGTGACACCCGATCCATATTCTATCCTGGTACCGGAACGTGGCACCCGATCCATATTCTATCCTGGTGTCGGAACGTGACACCCGATCCATATTCTATCCTGGTACCGGAACGTGGCACCCGATCCATATTCTATCCTGGTGTCGGAACGTGACACCCGATCCCCTAATATCACCACTTTCGTTCATCAAGCCTTCTTTTATACCAAGGCATCATCATTAACAAAGTAGATTAGGGTTTCTCTTCAAGATTTGGGATTCAATAGCTTCATCATGCTTAATATAATCACAATTATATAATCACGTTCATGCATGCATACAATTAAGCACATAGCAGGGTTTACAATACTACCAATACATATCATTCTCTATTAAGAGTTTACTATGAAAGCATGAAAACCATAACCTACCTCCATCGAAGATTCGTAATCAAGCAAGCAATTTCCCAAGCTTTGTGTTTTTCCTCTCGTTCGATCCTCTCTCTCGTTCAACTTTCTCTCTCTTTCTCTTGTTCTTTCTATTTTCTTTATTCAAATCCTCTTTCTGTCACGACCCAAATCGGGCCGCGACTGGCACCCACACTTACCCTCCTATGTGAGCGAACCAACCAATCTAAACCTTAACATTTCAATGTAATAACAACAGAAATAATGCGGAAGACTTAAACTCATTAATAAAAACCAATTCAATAACTATCAATATTCAACATCTATTATTCCAAAAACCTGGAAGTCATCATCACAAGAACATCTACGATCAAATGACTAAACTAAGAGTATCCTAAAAGCTAAAAATACATAAGAAGCTAGTCCATGTCGGGGGTTTCAAGGCATCAAGACATGAAGGAGAAGATCCAGTCCAAGCTAGAAGCGTTAGCTCGCCTTGAAGATCCGGTGTGACGAAGACTGGCTTGAGTTACTGTTGAGTCGAAGGTGACGGCACGTTTGCTGCACTCCACAAATAACAAGAAGAAAAACATAAAAGTAGGGGTCAGTACAAAACACGGGTACTGAGTAGATATCATCGGCCAACTCAAAATAGAAAACAGTATGTATTAAGCAATATCATAAAATCAACTAATATCCTTAGCATGCAGCATTTATAGTTACCATAACCCTTGGTTACAACACCAAGCACATCAATGAGGACTCACACCTCCTCATTATACTCATTTGGGAATTTAGTTCATTAGATTGGATATATTACCATATTTCAAGATTCATTATCTTTATTCCCCTCGTGTCGGTACGTGACACTCCGCTCCTCAATATACTATCCTGGTGTCGGAACGTGACACTCCGATCCATATTCTATCCTGGTACCGGAACGTGGCACCCGATCCATATTCTATCCTGGTGTCGGAACGTGACACTCCGATACTCATATACTATCCTGGTACCGGAACGTGGCACCCGATCCATATTCTATCCTGGTGTCGGAACGTGACACCTGATCCATATTCTATCCTGTGTCGGAACGTGACACCCGATCCATATTCTATCCTGGTACCGAACGTGGCACCCGATCCATATTCTATCCTGGTACCGGAACGTGGCACCCGATCCATATTCTATCCTGGTGTCGGACCGTGACACCCGATCCATATTCTATCCTGGTGTCGGAACGTGACACCCGATCCATATTCTATCCTGGTACCGGAACGTGGCACCCGATCCATATTCTATCCTGGTACCGGAACGTGGCACCCGATCCCCTAATCTCACCACTTTCGTTCATCAAGCCTTCTTTTATACCAAGGCATCATCATTAACAAGGTAGATTAGGGTTTCTTTTCAAGATTTGGGATTCAATAGCTTCATCATGCTTATTTATTCACAATTACATAATCACATCATTCATGCAAGCATACAATTAAGCATATAGAAGGTTTACAATACTACTAACACATATCATTCGCTATTAAGAGTTTACTACGAATAGCATGAAATAGCCATAACCTACCTCCACCGAAGAATTGAAATCAAGCAAGTTAATCCTCAAAGCTTGGTGTTTTCCTCTTCTTCTCGATCGTTTCTCTCTCTCCCTTCTTGTTCTTTCTATTTTCTTATTCAAACCCTCTTTCTTTTACCCTAATTAGTATATAATTAAGAATAAAAGATGGCAATAATACCCCACTAATTAACTTAGGGTTACCTCTTTTAACCCCCAAAAATTTAAGTTATTAATATAAACCCACGAAATCTATAATTAAGGAAAGAATAGTCCAAAAACGTCCCTTAAAACGTGTAAGGAAATCCGATTCTGCCTGGGATTTGCGCAACCTGTGACGGGCCGTCGTGCCTGCAACGGTCCGTCCTGCAGGTCGTCGCAAGGGTCAGAGAGTCAATTTCCACTGAACAATCTATGACGGTCCGTTACGCCTGTGACGGTCCGTCCTGCCATTCCGTCACGAAGTTCAGAGAGTCATTCCCTGTACCAAATTCTCAAGAGTTGAAGTGTTTTGAAATGGTGGATCACGACGGTTCGTTGTGCCTGTGACGGTTCGTCCTGCGTGTCCGTCACAGAGTTCAGAGAGTCGATTTCAGCACCCAAATTTCAGAATTTCTAAGTGTTTTGGGACGAGACACCCTCGACTGTCTGTCGTGCCCATGACGTTCCATCGTGGGGTCCGTCGCTTCTGCTAGTTTTTTCAGAATTGAAGTCTGTTGCTCAAAACGACTAAACGGGTCGTTACATTAGATACCAATTTACCCATCGTTCGTCCCCGAACGATCAAAAGAAGAAAAACAAGGGCGAAAAGGAGTACCTGAATCTGTAAATAGATGTGGGTATTTTTCTCGCATATCTGCCTCCTTCTCCCAAGTGGCTTCTTCAACCGGTCGATTCTTCCATTGCAGCTTGACGGATGCAATCTCTCTTGACCTCAACTTGCGAACTTCTCTACCTAGAATAGCAACAGGCTCCTCCTCATAAGACAAGTTCTCATCAAGCAAAACTGAATCCCAACGGATAATGTAATTTCCATCCCCATGATATCTTTTCAACATAGACACATGGAATACCGGATGTACTCCGGACAGCCCTGGAGGCAAGGCTAACTCATAAGCCACCTCTCCTACTCGCTTAAGTACTTCAAATGGTCCAATGTACCTTGGACTTAGTTTACCCCTTTTTCCAAACCGCATCACCCCTTTCATGGGCGAAACTTTCAACAAGACTTGTTCACCTTCCATGAACTCTAAGTCTCTAACCTTTCGATCTGCATATTCTTTTTGTCTACTTTGCGCCGCTAGAAGCTTTTCTTGAATAGACTTCACTTTCTCTATCGAATCCCTCAAAAGGTCAGTACCCCAAGGTCTAACCTCGAATGCATCAAACCAACCAATGGGAGACCGACATCTCCTCCCATACAATGCATCAAATGGGGCCATATCAATACTTGAGTGATAGCTATTATTGTATGAAAACTCCGCTAAGGGTAGGAAGCTATCCCAATGGCCACCAAACTCTATCACACATGCACGAAGCATATCCTCCAACACTTGAATCGTCCTTTCAGACTGACCATCGGTCTGAGGATGGAACGCAGTACTAAGGTCCAACCTAGTACCCAATTCCGCATGCAATGTTTTTCCAAAACTTAGAAGTAAACTGCGTACCCCTATCTGATATGATGGATAGTGGAACCCCATGCAATCGAACGATTTCTGAGATATAGATCTTGGCTAACTTCTCTGCATTGTAAGTCATCTTTACCGGAATGAAATGAGCAGATTTAGTTAACCTATCAGCAATCACCCAAATGGAGTCATACTTACCCATCGTCCTTGGAAGACCAACCACAAAGTCCATTGCAATTCTTTCCCACTTCCATTCCAGAATGGGCATTCTCTGAAGTGTTCCTCCGGGCCTTTGGTGTTCATACTTTACTTGTTGACAGTTTGGACACTTCGCAATAAAGTCAACAATATCACGCTTCATTCTACTCCACCAAAAGTGTTGTTTTAGGTCATGATATATCTTGGTTGCACCCGGATGTATAGAATACCTTGAACTATGAGCCTCTGTCAGAATAGTGTTGATAAAATCATTGACGCGGGGTACACATACCCTTCCCTTGATTCTCAAAACACCTTCCTCATCGATTTGTGCTTCCTTAGCCTCTACTCGCAATACCTTATCTTGAATTCTTCTTAGTTTCTCATCATCAAACTGTTTTCCCTTAATTTTGTCAAGAAAAGAAGATCTTGACTCCACAGAAGCCAACAATCCTCCCTTCTCATTTACTTCTAATCTCATCAAGTCATTAGCTAGAGTCTGAACCTCTCTAGCCAGTGGGCGTCTAGAAGCTTGCAAGTGAGCTAGACTTCCCATGCTTCCCGCTTTTCTACTTAAAGCATCCGCCACAACATTCGCCTTCCCCGGATGATACAAAATGGTGATAATGTAGTCCTTCAGTAGTTCCATCCATCTTCTCTGTCTCAAGTTCAAATCTTTCTGAGTAGAGACATACTGTAGGCTACGATGATCCGTATAGACCTCACACTTAACCCCATATAAATAGTGTCTCTATTTCTTTAATGCAAACACTACCGCAGCCAATTCCAAATCATGAGTTGGGTAGTTACGTTCATGCACTTTTAATTGCCTCGAAACATAAGCAATCACATTCTTCTCTTGCATTAGTACTGCACCCAAACCAGAATAGAATGCATCACAATAAACGATGAAGTTCTTACCCTCTACTGGCAAGGTAAGGATAGGTGCGGTAGTCAACAAAGTCTTGAGCTTCTGAAAGCTTTCCTCACATTCGTCCGACCATACAAATGGAACATTCTGCTTAGTCAAGTTCTTCAATTGGGAAGCAATAGAAGAGAATCCCTTGACGAATCGGCGGTAGTAGCTAGCTAACCCAACAAGGCTCCTTATTTCTGACACATTAGTGAGTCTTACCCAATTCTTCACTGTTTCAATCTTAGAAGGATCCACCATCACTCCTTCCTTAGAAACCACGTGCCCCAAGAAGGACACTGCATCTAGCCAAAACTCACACTTAGAGAACTTGGCATAAAGCTTTTTCTCCCTCAACATTTCCAATACCATTCTCAAATGCTCTTCATGTTCCTTCTTGCTCTTTGAGTATACTAATATATCATCAATAAATACGATCACGAAGAGGTCCAAATATGGCTTAAAAATCCCGTTTATCAAGCTCATGAAAGCAGGAGGGGCATTCGTTAGACTAAAAGACATCACTACAAATTCGTAATGCCCATACCTCGTTCAAAAAGCAGTCTTTGGCACATCCGTTGCCCGTATTTTCAATTGATGATAACCGGATCTCAAATCAATCTTAGAGAAGACACAAGCACCTGGTAACTGATCGAACAAGTCATCAATGCGAGGAAGAGGATACTTGTTCTTTATGGTTACCTTGTTTAGTTGTCTGTAGTCTATAAACATTCGAAAACTCCCATCATTCTTCTTCACAAACAGAACCGGAGCACCCCAAGGAGATGCACTTGGTCTAATGAAGCATTTGCTCAACAACTCTTGAAGTTGGGCTTTTCACTCCCTCTACCTCTATCACGAAGTCCACCACTTCTTGAAAGGATTTCGTTGTAGCCGCTACCTGTAAGGCTGAAATCCGCAATTCTGATCTCAACCCCTTCACAAAACGGCGAATCGCTCTTGTGGACTGAAACAAAGTTGGGTGGCATACCTTGATAATGCACGAAACTTAGCCTCATATGCAGTAACCGACATCCTACCTTGCTCTAGGCTTAAGAACTCATCTTTTTTCCTATCCCTCAAAGTTCGGGGATATACTTCTCTATAAACAAGCTAGAAAATGATGCCCAAGTCATAGGTGGTGCCTCTGTTGGTTGACACTCGATATGTGACCGCCACCACATTTTGGCGTTCCCTTGAAACTGATAACTCACGAACTCAACACCAAACCGTTCTACTTACCTATCTTGTGTAGTAGCTCATGACAGTCGACCAGAAAATCGTAAGCATCCTCAGATTCAGCACCCTTGAAGACCGGAGGTTTCAATTTCAAGAACTTACTGAAAAGTTCATGCTGATCATTTGTCATTATAGGCCCAGTAGTCAGACGTGGAAATGTGCCTATGTCCAATGAGGCATCCATACGAGGAGCCCTAGTGGCTGCATGTTGTACTTCTGAAACCGGAGGTGTTGGCGCAGAAAACACTGGAGGTGCCAGACCTTGATCAGACAACCCACTGAGATAGGCGAGAACCTGATTGATCATCTCTGGGGTAGGTTTGGGTGGAAATCCCTCATTCTGCACTTGTTCATTTTCCCCATCCTCCCCTTCTCTTATTACCTCCTCAGTCGGTGGAGGAGTCACTGCCCTAGTATCAGATGGACTAGGTGTTCGTCCTCTTCCCCTAGAGGACGTCCTCCCACGACCTTTACCACGACCTCTTGCCGTTGCTCTTCCTCGAGCCACAGCCCCAGTGGCTGGCTCAGACGCTTCTTGTCTTGCCGATGTTAGTGTTGGCGCAGTCGTTGCTCTAGTTCTAACCATCCGCGAAATAGAGTGAAGATGGTCAGATACCAATTCGTATCGCCTAGATACCAATTGGACTCAAGTAGTAGCACGAAAGAAAGAATGAAAGAGTGAAATTTTCCTAAAGTCTTATAGCTTCTCAAAGAAAAGTAAAGGCGTCCCCCTACCGTTCCTTAAGACTCTACTAGACCTGTTCTTGTGTGATGAGACCAACGAACCTAATGCTCTGATACCAAGTTTGTCACGACCCAAATCGGGCCGCGACTGGCACCCACACTTACCCTCCTATATGAGCGAACCAACCAATCTAAACCTTAACATTTCAATGTAATAACAACAGAAAATAATGCGGAAGACTTAAACTCATTAATAAAAACCAATTCAATAACTATCAATATTCAACATCTATTATTCCCAAAACCTGGAAGTCAACATCACAAGAACATCTACGATCAAATGACTAAACTAAGAGTATCCTAAAAGCTAAAAATACATAAGAAGCTAGTCCATGCCGGGGGTTTCAAGGCATCAAGACATGAAGGAGAAGATCCAGTCCAAGCTAGAAGCGTTAGCTTACCCTGAAGATCCGGTGTGACGAAGACTGGCTTGAGTTACTGTTGAGTCAAAGGTGACGGCACGTTTGCTGCACTCCACAGATAACAAGAAGAAAAACATAAAAGTAGGGGTCAGTACAAAACACGGGTACTGAGTAGATATCATCGGCCAACTCAAAATAGAAAACAGTATGTATTAAGCAATATCATAAAATCAACTAATATCCTTAGCATGCAGCATTTATAGTTACCATAACCCTTGGTTACAACACCAAGCACATCAATGAGGACTCACACCTCCTCATCATACTCATTTGGGAATTTAGTTCATTAGATTGGATATATTATCATATTTCAAGATTCATTATCTTTATTCCCCTCGTGTCGGTACGTGACACTCCGCTCCTCAATATACTATCCTGGTGTCGGAACGTGACACTCCGATCCATATTCTATCCTAGTACC
This sequence comes from Solanum lycopersicum, assembly GCF_036512215.1. Taxonomy (NCBI): domain Eukaryota; kingdom Viridiplantae; phylum Streptophyta; class Magnoliopsida; order Solanales; family Solanaceae; genus Solanum; species Solanum lycopersicum. The sequence continues at coordinate 17,975,584 of NC_090802.1, forward strand.
GGAACGTGGCACCCGATCCATATTCTATCCTGGTGTCGGAACGTGACACTCCGATCCTCATATACTATCCTGGTACCGGAACGTGGCACCCGATCCATATTCTATCCTGGTGTCGGAACGTGACACCCGATCCATATTCTATCCTGGTGTCGGAATGTGACACCCGATCCATATTCTATCCTGGTACCGGAACGTGGCACCCGATCCATATCCTATCCTGGTACCGGAACGTGGCACCCGATCCATATTCTATCCTGGTGTCGGAACGTGACACCCAATCCATATTCTATCCTGGTGTCGGAACGTGACACCCGATCCATATTCTATCCTGGTACCGGAACGTGGCACCCGATCCCCTAATCTCACCACTTTCGTTCATCAAGCCTTCTTTTATACCAAGGCATCATCATTAACAAGGTAGATTAGGGTTTCTTTTCAAGATTTGGGATTCAATAGCTTCATCATGCTTATTTATTCACAATTACATAATCACATCATTCATGCAAGCATACAATTAAGCATATAGAAGGTTTACAATACTACTAACACATATCATTCGCTATTAAGAGTTTACTACGAATAGCATGAAATAACCATAACCTACCTCCACCGAAGAATTGAAATCAAGCAAGTTAATCCTCAAAGCTTGGTGTTTTCCTCTTCTTCTCGATCGTTTCTCTCTCTCCCTTCTTGTTCTTTCTATTTTCTTATTCAAACCCTCTTTCTTTTACCCTAATTAGTATATAATTAAGAATAAAAGATGGTAATAATGCCCCACTAATTAACTTAGGGTTACCTCTTTTAACCCCCAAGAATTTGAGTTATTAATATAAACCCACGAAATCTATAATTAAGGAAAGAATAGTCCAAAAACGTCCCTTAAAACGTGTAAGGAAATCCGATTCTGCCTCGGATTTGCGCAACCTGTGACGGGCCGTCGTGCCTGCGACGGTCCGTCCTGCAGGTCGTCGCAAGGGTCAGAGAGTCAATTTCCACTGAACAATCTATGACGGTCCGTCACGCCTGTGACGGTCCGTCCTGCCATTCCGTCACGAAGTTCAGAAAGTCGTTCCCTGTACCAAATTCTCAAGAGTTGAAGTGTTTTGAAACGGTGGATCACGACGGTTCGTCGTGCCTGTGACGGTCCGTCCTGCGTGTCCGTCACAGAGCTCAGAGAGTCGATTTCAGCACCCAAATTTCAGAATTTCTAAGTGTTTTGGGATGAGACACCCTCGACGGTCCGTCGTGCCCATGACGTTCCGTCGTGGGGTCCGTCGCTTCTGCCAGTTTTTCCAGAATTGAAGTCTGTTGCTCAAAACGACTAAACGGGTCGTTACACTTTCTTTTACCCTAATTAGTATATAATTAAGAATAAAAGATGGCAATAATAACCCACTAATTAACTTAAGGTTACCTCTTTTAACCCCCAAGTAATTAGACTTATTAACATTAACCCACTAACTTTATAATTAAGGTAAGAATAGTAAAAAACGTCCCTTAAAACGTATCAAGAAATCTGACCCGGACTGGGATTGCGCAACCTGTGACAGACCGTCGTGCCTGCGATGGTCCGTCCTGCAGGTCGTCGCAAAGTTCAGAGACCCAAATTTCCACCAAGGGTCTGTGACGGTCCGTCACACCTGTGACGGTCCGTCCTGCCATTTCGTTACAAAGTTCAGAGAGTCGATTTCAGCAACCGAATTTTAGAATTTCTAAGTGTTTTGGGACGAGACACCCTCGACGGTCCATCGTGCCCATGACGTTCCGTCGTGGGTTTCGTCATCTCAGCCTGTTTTTCCAGAAATAAAATCTGCTGCTCAAAACGACTAAACAGGTCGTTACATTAGATACCAATTTACCCATCGTTCGTCCCCGAACGATCACAAGAAGGAAAATAAGGGCGAAAAAGAGTACCCGAATCTGTAAACAGATATGGGTATTTTTCTCGCATATCCGCCTCCTTCTCCCAAGTGGCTTCTTCAACCGGTCGATTCTTCCATTGCACCTTAATGGATGCAATCTCTCTTGACCTCAACTTGCGAACTTCTCTATCTAAAATAGCAACAGGCTCCTCCTCATAAGACAAATTCTCATCAAGCAAAACTGAATCCCAACGGATAATGTAATTTCCATCCCCATGATATCTTTTCAACATAGACACATGGAATACGGATGCACTCCTGACAGCCCTGGAGGCAAGGCTAACTCATAAGCCACCTCCCCTACTCGCTTAAGTACTTCAAATGGACCAATATACCTTGGGCTAAGTTTACCTCGCTTACCAAATCGCATCACCCCTTTCATTGGTGAAACCTTCAACAAGACTTGTTCACCTTCCATAAACTCTAAGTCTCTAACCTTTCGATCTGCATATTCTTTTTGTCTACTTTGCGCCGCTAGAAGCTTTTCTTGAATAGACTTCACTTTCTCTATCGAATCCCTCAAAAGGTCAGTACCCCAAGGTCTAACCTCGAATGCATCAAACCAACCAATGGGAGACCTACATCTCCTCCCATACAATGCTTCAAATGGGGCCATATCAATACTTGAGTGATAGCTATTATTGTATGAAAACTCCGCTAAGGGTAGGAAGCTATCCCAATGGCCATCAAACTCTATCACACATGCACGAAGCATATCCTCCAACACTTGAATCGTCCTTTCAGACTAACCATCGGTCTGAGGATGGAACGCAGTACTAAGAACCAACCTAGTACCCAATTCCGCATGCAATGTTTTCCAAAACTTAGAAGTAAACTGCGTACCTCTATTTGATATGATGGATAGTTGAACCCCATGCAATCGAACGATTTCTCAGATATAGATCTTGGCTAACTTCTCTGCATTGTAAGTCACCTTTACCGGAATGAAATGAGCAGATTTAGTTAACCTATCAACAATCACCCAAATGGAGTCATACTTACCCATTGTCCTTGGAAGACCAACCACAAAGTCCATTGCAATTCTTTCCCACTTCCATTCCGGAATGGGCATTCTCTGAAGTGTTCCTCCGGGCCTTTGGTGTTCATACTTTACTTGTTGACAGTTTGGACACTTCGCAATAAAGTCAACAATATCACGCTTCATTCTACTCTACCAAAAGTGTTGTTTTAGGTCACGATACATCTTAGTTGCACCCGGATGTATAGAATACCTTGAACTATGAGCCTCTGTCAGAATAGTGTTGATCAAATCATTGACACGGGGTACACATACCCTTCCCTTGATTCTCAAAGCACCTTCCTCATCGATTTGTGCTTCCTTAGCCTCCCCTCGCAATACTTTATCTTGGATTCGCCTTACTTTCTCATCATCAAACTGTTTTCCCTTAATTTTGTCAAGAAAAGAAGATCTTTACTCCACACTAGCCAACAATCCTCCCTTCTAATCTCATCAAGTCATTAGCTAGAGTCTGAACCTCTCTAGACAAAGGGCGTCTAAAAGCTTGCAAGTTAGCTAGACTTCCCATGCTTCCCACCTTTCTACTTAAAGATCCGCTACAACATTCGCCTTCCCCGGATGATACATAATAGTGATGTCGTAGTCCTTCAGTAGTTCCATCCATCTCCTCTGTTTCAAGTTCAAATCTTTCTGAGTAAAGACAAATTGTAGGCTACGATGATCCGTATAGATCTCACACTTAACCCCATATAAATAGTGTCTCCATTGCTTTAATGCAAACACCACCGCAGCCAATTCCAAATCGTGGGTCGGATAGTTACGTTCATGCACCTTTAGTTGCCTTGAAGCATAAGCAATCACACTCTTCTCTTGCATTAGTACTGCACCCAAACAAGAATAGGATGCATCACAACAAATAATGAAGTTCTTACCCTCTACTGGCAAGGTAAGGATAGGTGCGGTAGTCAACAAAGTCTTGAGCTTCTAAAAGCTTTCCTCACATTCGTCCGACCATACAAATGGAACATTCTGCTTAGTCAAGTTCGTCAATTGGGAAGCAATAGAAGAGAATCCCTTGAAAAATCGGCGGTAGTAGCTAGCTAACCCAACAAAGCTCCTTATATCTGACACGTTAGTGGGTCTTACCCAATTCTTCACTGTCTCAATCTTAGAAGGATCCACCATCACTCCATCCTTAGAAACCACGTGCCCCAAGAAGGACACTGCATCTAGCCAAAACTCACACTTAGAGAACTTGGCATAAAGCTTTTTCTCCCTCAACATTTCCAATACCATCCTCAAATGCTCTTCATGTTCCTTCTTGCTCTTTGAGTATACCAATATATCATCAATAAATACAATCACGAAGAGGTCCAAATATGGCTTAAAAATCTCGTTCATCAAGCTCATGAACGCAGCAGGGGCATTCGTTAGACCAAAAGACATCACTACAAATTCGTAATGCCCATACCTCGTTCGAAAAGCAGTCTTTGGCACATCCGTTGCCCGTATTTTCAATTGATGATAACCGGATCTCAAGTCAATCTTAGAGAAGACACAAGCACCTTGTAACTGATCGAATAAGTCATCAATGCGGGGAAGAGGATACTTGTTCTTAATAGTTACTTTATTCAGTTGTCTGTAATCTATGCACATCCGAAAACTCCCATCCTTCTTCTTTACAAACAAAACCGGAGCACCCCAAGGAGATGCACTTGGTCTAATAAAGCCTTTGTTTAACAACTCTTGAAGTTGGGCTTTTAACTCTCTTAACTCCGCGGGAGCCATTCTGTAAGGGGGTATCGAAATGGGGCGAGTAGCCGGTTCAAGGTCAATACAAAAATCAATATCCCTATCTGGTGGCATACCAGGAAGATCTACAGGGAACACATCCAGAAACTCACGGACCACCGAAACCAACTCAATCGAGGGTACTTGGGTAGTGTCATCCTTGAGATGTGCCAAGAAAGATAAACACCCTTTACTAACCATTTTCTTAGCACGAAGAAAGGAGATGATACGCACCGGATCGGAAGTGTAGTCACCCTCCCACACTAACGGATCTGTCCCAGACTTGGCTAACATCACAGTTTTGGCATTACAATCCAAGATCGCAAAATTCGGAGAAAGCCAAGTCATACCCAGAATTACATCAAAATCAACCATTTCTTGAAAGGATTTTGCCGTAGCCGCTACCTGTAAGGCTGAAATCTGCAGTTCTGACCTCAACCCCTTCACAAAACGGCGAATCCGCTCTTGTGGACTGAAACAAAGTTGGGTGGCATACCGGGATAATGCACGAAACTTAGCCTCATATGCAGTAACCAACATCCTACCTTGCTCTAGGCTCAAAAATTCATCTCTTTTCCTATCCGTCAAAGTTCGGGGGATATACTTCTCCATAAACAGGCTAGAGAATGAGGCTCAAGTCATAGGTGGTGCCTCTGTTGGTTGACACTCAATATGTGACCGCCACCACATTTTGGCGTTCCCTTGAAACTGATAAGTCACAAACTCCACACCAAACCGTTCTGCTATACCCATCTTGTGTAGTAGCTCGTGACAGTCAACCAGAAAATCATAAGCATCCTCCGATTAAGCACCCTTGAAGACTGGAGGTTTCAATTTCAAGAACTTACTGAAAAGTTCATGCTGGTCACTTGTCATTATGGGCCCAGTAGTCAGACGTGGAAACGTGCCTATGTCCAATGAGGCATCCATACGAGGAGCCATAGTGGCTGCATGTTGTACCTCTGAAACCGGAGGTGTTGGTGCAGAAAACACTGGAGGGGCCTGACCCTGATCAGACAACCCACTAAGATAAGCGAGAACCTGATTGATCATCTCTGGGGTAGGTTGGGGTGGAAATTCCTCATTTTGCACTTGTTCATTCTCCCCTTCCTCACCCTCTCTTACCACTTCCTCAGTCGGTGGAGGAGTCACCGCCCTAGTATCAGACGGGCTAGGTGCTCGTCCTCTTCCTCTAGAGGACGTCCTCCCACGACCTCTTGTCGTTGCTCTTCCTCGAGCTACAGCCCCAGTGGCTGGCTCAGACGCTTCTTGTCTTGCCGATGTTGATGTTGGCGCAGTCGTTGCTCTAGTTCTAACCATCCGCGAAATAGAGTGAAGATGGTCAGATACCAATTTGTATCACCTAGATACCAATTGGATCCAAGTAATAGCACGAAAGAAAGAAAGAATGGAATTTTCCTAAAGTCTTATAGCCTCTCAAAGAAATATATCATTTAAGTTTGTGTTTTAGAGTGAATATATCTCTTATTTAAAAAGTGGTCTGTATATATGTTTGTGGTCTAAGACCATATCCCAACCTTACTCTATTTTACTCTCTATTCTCTATATTTGGAGAGTAAAATAGAGAATGGGCTCTCCATTACTCTCCATTTCACTCTTTATTGTCTATATATATATATACAGAGAGTTGCATTTGGAGAACTACTATTCACACTCTCTATTTCACCTTTTTATTATTTTATTATTATTTCTAGCATTTTGTAATTAACATATTATTTTTCATATAAGACTATGAATTAAATCCTAATACTTGAAGTTCATTTTAAATGTATACGATATTTTAAGAATATATATATAATTTAATATATACTACATATATTCCGAATCGATAATATTTAACTTTTTAATTTTTTGTCAATTAAATATAATTTGATTTTATCATCAATTTTCACTATAAAGAATGAACAATTTTAAATGGTCTACAATTGTTAAAAATATTCGTAATTCACGTTCTCAAAAGAAGAATTAAACGATGAAACAATAATCGAGCCAAAAAGATGTTGAACGTACATTCATATGTTTGCAATCATGTTTTGCAATTATTGTAAGATAATCACGTTTTTGGGAAAAAAGAAGTGCTACATGATATAATGAATACATGTACCTAACATGATAATTGAGAATAAACATGATCTTAATACACAAATTCAAGATGTCGTAGAGGCTCCAATTGCAACGACAAAAATGACGGTAGATGAAAATCTTCGATTTGAATAATTTTTAGCAAGACATAAGTAAATTACAGACAAAAATGCTCATTTTGAACTCCATAATGCGTTAATAGAGCATTTATGTGACCAACATAAAAATCTTGAAAGTTAAGTATTTATGTAATGTCTGTATAATCATATTTCATTAATTATTTCACTTTTATTTGAATTGTCCATTAATTTGTATATTATATAATATTTGCTTTTGAGATATGTTATTCTGAAATTTAGAATAAAATATAATTTTACATCAAAAAAAGAATTTTTAAAAATAAAAATTTATATTACATGATAATTATATAAAAGTGATTACTTAAAAAAAGAAAAAAAAAGAAGGGACTGAAATAAGAAAATAAGAATGAAATAGAAATAGTAATTAATATTGAGGAGAGAGAAAAATATTCTTTTTTTAGAGAGTAAAATTGAGAATTGGGTTGGAGTTGGTTATGTGAAAAATATAGAGAACTCTATATTTGGAGAGTGAAATAGAGTGTAGACTCTCTCTCTATATAAATATTATTCATATATATATATTGTATTATTAAAATAAAAAATTAAGTGCATATGTTAGTGAGTAGAATTGTGGTATAAGATGACTATTAATTATATAATCATTAGTTCTTGTAATCCTCACGACCATTAGTTTGTTGTAACCCATATAACCATTGTTTTTCTTTTTAAAATTTATGTAACATTTATCAAATTCAGTTATCCATATTACTGCCCTTCATTCTACCCATTTATTACGTGGAAGACTTCTTCACTAAAAAAATAATGATGCATCTTCCTTTGTGTTGCGTAGGAGAAGAAATATGGCAAGTGCGAAAACTATTGTAGTGTGTAGATGTGTGAGAGAGAGAGTTGAGACAAAGAAAATATTGAAAGTCAAGAAATGGAGGGGGGGGGGGGGAGGGAGGGGTGAATTAAAAATTCTTTCAGTCTATTTTCTATGAGAAGTAGTCGACTCACCTGCAAGTTAGTCCCATGGTATAAAACAAGATAAGTTACTGAAAGTAAATTGACACAAGATATTTTATACTGATTCGGATCACCGATGTGGTGCCTAGTCAAGTCCCCTTGGACTTCAAGGGTTTCCTTAAGAGCTTGTTGCGAACTTAGTTGTACAGGAAGTATAATCTTCCAAGTCTTGTCTGATATGCAAATTAGAGCTTCTACCTATAATCAGAATTCTTCCTTCTCGATCTTTTTTCTTTTACAATTGTTCACTCATGTGTATAAAATTTTGTCAAAGATGAAAGAAGACTATAATAATAAGTTCAAGTGAAGTTGCATACTTTACAACCATGACTGAGAGAGGTTTAAATAGTTTTGCTCTTTTGCGGAAGCCCAAGGGTATTTTGAATCAAGGATTCTTGATGATCTCCTTGATTCGATCCTGATTGATTTGCTTAGTTATGTCCATATCAGATATGTGCATAAGAAAATTAAGTCCTTCCTGGTATGATTCTTCATTCTCCTTTGCAGATCTTTATCATCTTGACTTCCTCTGTATCCTTCCTTCTATGGAGATTTCTTAATTCTTGTTTCCATAATTATATCCTTTAATGGATGTGTATTGTGCTCCTAGATTGATTGAATGGCTATCTTCCTTTTTCGTTCCTTTCTTGTGTGCTTGACTCTTGCAGTACATAATAAGTGAGTTATTTGTTATTATTAAAGCTTCTTGATCACATGGGTTAACAAATATTTCAAGTCTTCAACTATATACATAATGGAATTACTTAAAATCTTGATAGGTTTAAGGAATGCACTTTTTTATGGTGCTTTGAACTCTTTAATTAATTCGGAGTTGTGAGTTTTAGAGCATTGTTGGACAGTTGTATCCTGAAGGGGGCAAGTCAAGAGAAATATTATTGGATCAATGTAGATTATGTCACATTGAATCTCCTTAAAGGGAGACATCCGCACCTTAGCCAAAATGATTATTTATTCATTTTTGTTTATTGTATTTTTAACTATAATTTATTTTAGTTATGGTATATATACCAACATATACCCTCGTCGTCTAACTAATGGTGCATAATTACCCTTTTTGCTAATAAACTAAAATAAATAAATCAATTCATAAACTGAATTTTTAACTTAAAAAAATAACCGGTGACTTTATAAAATTATCTTACAAATTCTTTGATCACTCCAGACCCCATCTAACTAAATGAATCTGATCCCTCTTTTATTCGAATCCGGTCTATAACCATTTATACTAAATAAAAAGATGAGTGAGGTAATATTTTTTAAATTAAAAATTTAGTTGAATTTTTAGAGGAGTGTAAAATGCAATTTGCCTCATTAATTAATTTAAAAATAACACGCCCAGTGGGACTCGAACCCACAATCGCCTGATTAGAAGTCAGACGCCTTATCCATTAGGCCATGGGCGCTGCTTGCTGTTGAGTTAACCCATTATTTTACATAATCTAATAAAGTAACGAGGAAGGGTAGCGAATAAGATTTGTATGTATCCCCAGATATATGTGAATCTACTTAAATAAAATGTATCTAGAACAAATTTAACCTCATGTATTCTGAGATAAATGTGTCTAGACGTATTTGAACTATCTAGACGCAATAAAATTTTATACAAACTAAGTGTATCTTAGCAATTAACTACTAGATTAGTAAAATTTACGTAGATTTCTCGTCAATTTATTCTTATAACATATTAAGTGGAATGAATTTCATGATATTTAAGTATAAGATAATTATGTTGCTCAGATACCAAACGACACAACATCAACTCAAAACATTTCTTAAAATCCTTTTCACAATATATATATATATATATATATATATATATATATATATATATATATATATATATATATATATATATATATATATATATATATATATAAAACACCAATTTAAGGTATAAATTAAAAAGAAAAAAGAAAAAAAAAGACTTCTTAAATAATTATTTGACAAAAGGGAGACAAATTTATTTGGAAAAAACTGTACATAATATCAAATATTTAAATCAAATTAAATGATGTAGCTATTGTTTTATTTAATTTCAATTCGCAACAAATTATTTCGCTTTTATTGTCATTCGATTGTTCTTGTCATTCGGCTGTGACTTATATATTTTTATACATAAGCCTAACACATAACACAGAGTACATATATATACAAAAAATAATTTTTATACATTCAGACAAATTAGCACTTGATTTATACAAATCGCAACAACTTACAAATCAGATGTTTCATAGCAAACATAATAAGACTATGGAGCACAAATAGCAAAATTATAACTATAAAGTACAAATATGATTATTATATTTGTTATTCCTAAACTTTACTCTATTTGCATGATTGCAAATATTGGGTGACAAACAAATTAATTAATGGCTCGATACACCCACCCTACCCCTAGGAACAATCAACATTTGCAATATAATTGAGAATTGTATAATGACTTATTAATTCAGAATTACTTTGCAAATGCTAATAATAAAACTAAGAATTAAGTAGAAGTTCTCTGTCCCAAACGCAACCGCAACCGCAACTGCAACGAATTAAATGGTGCTTAATTTGTGTTAGACAAAATATATGTCCACCAATGTGAAACATTGTTAATTTTAGGAAATTAATTAACTTCATTCCTTCTAATAGTACTTTGTTTAAACTGAAAAAGAAAACGTAAGCTTCTACCCTTTCTCCTAACATTATTCGTAGCTCCAGATAAAGAACAACATTAAATTAAGTTAATACTAGATATGTACAAACACGAATTATGCATTTATTAGCTTAGTATAAATATTGGGTATATATGTTAAGTTTTTACATACATCATTAGTGTAAAAAAACTTACACTATCATATTACCTAAACGATACTATAGATAAATTCAATTAAAAGTTTTAGTACATACCTGGGTTAGAGTAAAAAAAACAAACACTATTAGGTTATAAAAAGGATATTTCTAGGAATATCTCCTTGTTATATATATGAAATTTGAATTCTTAAATATTTAAGATATGTTACTTACTGGAGCAAAATGGGTATTTTGACCTAACAATAAGGGATTTTGCCCATATTTTCATATTACATGTAAATTAATTTAGATACAATGTATTTCAAAATCAATTTAACCTTATATATTTTGAGATACATCTATGTAGACGTATCTTAATGAATGTAGATATTATAGAGTCTCTTAATCGTTATATGAATTTTACCCATTTCTCTGATTTTATAATTTGAAAATGAAAAAAATTATTTACACTAATGATATACATTATGTTATAACTCAATTGACTATAATAAGTAAGTTAAGTGATTAACCTAAAAAATCATACACTTTATATACAAGGCGAAAACCACAAGCTTAATAGCAACAAATTAAAGTTACCAAAATTAATCACTGTCTTCCTCATTACATCATCACTTTATCCTTTGTCTCTTCCTACTTAGTTTTTTTATTTGTAAATTCACAAAGCTCCTATGATGCTTTTGTTGTGATCTTAAAAAATGAAACTCCAAGTATATATGGTTACAAACGAATGTTCCATTAATGAAATATATCCTATTGAAGGTGAGATCATCTCGATAAAACCAGGAGGTTTGTTAACATCACCACAACTATTGTTTATTTATGGAGAAAACTCACTTGAATGTGTCTTTGCATTAGGGGCAAAACACGGATTATACAAGTTGTTTGATTTGAATGAAACAAGCGTTTGTCACATTCCTACTGTAGAATGTCTATGGAAAATACAGGAAGATGGACTATGCATGTTCTCCAAAGGTGGATGTGTGATGTTCGAATGACAAAGTATATCGACAAGACGTTCTGTAAGTGAATCAATTCGATCTAATAATATTGCAAGTGAACCAACGAAACATATTGCAAGTGATAAACTAAAAAATGAACACAATATTTAGAGGAGAATTTCCTAGTGATGAATAATGATGATATTCTAGCATGATATATCATGATTCGAAGTTTTATGAAATTAATGAGAAAAAGTTATGAATCAAGTATAACAATTTGTTATTTTGTTTATTCTTCTAAAGTTAATATGCCTTAAGCTTTATTCTCGATTTGCATAAAGTATTTCAAATTTTCATTGGGTTAAATGAAGGGCACGTGTGGTTTATTTTGAATAGGACGAAAGTAGAGGCGGATCTAGAATTTGAAGGCCGGGGATGCCACAACATTCAAGTAAGATAAAAGAATCGTTTGCTTTAATTTTGGGTTATAATTCAAGTTATTAATTTTTTTATTTTCATAAACAAATTGATCAAATGTGCGTATAGTAATATTTTCTTTTAGATACTGTGTCATTAGAGATAATTAAAAAATTTAATTTTTATTTTCTTTTTGGAATTAGATGTCTTATTCGCTGAAACTTTGAGAAAAAATTTTACATTAAAATTTGAGATTGTATAAACCATCTAATAATATTAATACAATATATTTATCTTCCATTGACTTTATGTGTTGTTGGAGATATATAGTTGGGAAAGAATAAAAATTGTAGTTTTAGTCTATTCATCTTACTTAGCAAAAACGTCGGTTGAAAATCGGAAGAACCTTAAATAAAATTTTTTTTTTGAAATTTATGTTTTCTAAAAACTACTATTTAAAGTAATATTCATTTGAGCTCATAATTCAGTACTCACTAATTGATTAAAAAAATTAATTTGTTACACTCATATCAATAGATTAATAATTAGTGGAAGAGAAAGTAATAAAAATTAAAAATTAATTATGAAAAGAGGTCGATTTGAATTAATAAAAAATAATAAATAAATAAGAATGAATGGAGAAAAAGAAAAGAAAAAGAAAAAAAGGAGCAAGCAAAAAATAAATATATGTTGTTGTGGTTTGAACCAACATTGACAAGGTGACAGACTCTCTCCTTTGCCAATTGGGCTATTCCACGGTACAGTCAGTAGGTGGAAAAAGTAATACATATTTATTTATTATACATATACATATATATACAACACTTTTTCTGAAATCACTGAATGCCGTGACACTCCACCCGTCAAGATAAATCCGCCCCTGGTCAAGAGTAATTTTGGACTTTTCTTGTTAAAAATAAAGAAAGCAATCTTAAATTTAATTCAATCCAAAATTTACCTTCATATTTCACTTAAAATATGATAGAGAAAAAGAAAATTTAATGACTATCTTTCCATTACTTTGCAAATGTTATTAAAATTAAGAAGCGGAAGCATTCGAACGCAAAAGCAATAATTAAATTATGTTTATTTTTTAAAACAAAAATTACATCCCAATGACATTGTTTATTAGGAAAATCAGTTAATTTACTTATTTCTAATGATTTGCACAAGAAAAGGTAAATTTCTATCCATTATTCTAGCATAATTCATACTAGATCAAAATAAAGGGCAACATTTAGTTAAGCCTATACGGATAACTAATAAAATTGTTTATTTCTTTAAAGAGTTTGACTACTTACTATACATACATTGATGATAAATATTTATCTTAAATTACGTAAATTTATAATATTTGAGTTATTTAATAAGGTAAAAGTGCATTTTAGTTAACCATAGTTAAGTTCTAAGAACTTCGTACAAACACACATTATGCGTATTGTTAAAATAAGAGTTATATGTAATCAATTGGATTAGCTAGTTAGTTAAGTGAATTTGTTATATTGTTAATTATTAATCATAGTCGGTTAACACATGTATATAAATAGGACCTCTTATTAATATGAAGGCAAGTCGGTTAATTCCAATTTGCGCTATTCCATTTAGTCTCTTCTTCAATCAACTGCTCTCTATCGATCTCAAATGGCTAGTAGCTCAACTTTCATCATGGTATCAGAGCTTGGATACATTACTCAATTCCACACATGTTTCACTCACCTCTAACACGGTATACCTTCCAAATAACCAAATTGTTGAAGTTACTCGCACTGGCTCTTGCAATTTATTTGACAACAATGTTGTTCATAATGTTCTGTACATTCTACAATTTGTTGGATATGTAGCAAGAATTGATGGGAAATAGAGGGAATAAGAGAAACTTGAAAAAAGATGAGAACCTGAAGAGTCCTCTTATGCTTTAATGAAAAAATATTTGTCCCTCATCAGTGGTGAAAAGAAAAGTAGTAGAGTTTAAATATAGAAACACTCCTATTAATTGTTAAAAAGGTTGAAAAGACGGACCCCTTCGCGCAGTCGTCGTCGCTCGGTCGACTTCGACTTTGGAAAATGATCAAGAGATTATTTTTTTGGACAAAGTTTATTTTAATTAATGGGATAATACCCACTTACCCCCCTAGCCTATACCCAAAATCCCTACGACACACCTTTTCTTTGATGAGGTCCTATTACCCCCTCCAACTTGTTTTTTAAGTAATATACTACCCCTTGCGTGCCTACGTGGCAAAAAACGTGTTTTCACCCATGTAGGGCGCGTGAGTGCGGAGTGAGGGCAGAGTGAGTGCAGCTTTTGGTTAAAAATGGCCAATGAAAATGAGCCACGTGTCAAAGCAATTTGAAAAAAATAAAAAAATGAATTTTATTGTTTCTCTCAAAAACATCTTCTTCCTCCTTTCAAAAAAAAAATACCACCATTTTTATGGTTCTTCATTTTCGAAGAAGATCCATTATCATTCAAGCTCCTTGATTTGAAGAGGTAAACTAAAATTTAATATATTCTTTACATCTTTTTATGTCGATTATTAATTCTTATTTTTTTTGACAATGTTTATAAAGTTAGGGTTATGACAAAATCCGAGTTGAATAAGTTGTGTATGGATGAGAACGACCCACGTCCCACACTGTCACGATTGAAATCGATCCACACACTGCAACCAAAAATTAACTCCCAAAATCCAACAACGAAAATCAAATTTTGACTGAAAATCTAATTTCTTAGCTTTGAAATCACACATGCAAACACTTTCCCTCTATCTTCATCTACTTTTTTGGTAAAATGAATTTGAAAAAGAGTAAACGTCAGACTAGGGAAGTGTAAAGTCACTTTATCGAAAAGTGAAAAGTGGGTCCCGGCGCGTGTTCAACAAACAAATGGACCTTGCAGATTATTTTTGCCACGTAGGCACGCAAGGGGTAGTATATTACTTAAAAAACAAGTTGGAGGGGGTAATAGGACCTCATCAAAGAAAAGGTGTGTCGTAGGAATTTTGGGTATAGGCTAGGGGGGTAAGTGGGTATTATCCCTTAATTAATTAATTAATTAAATTAAATGGCCAAAATGTTCTCAACTTATTAGTTGATAACATAAATGTTTTAAGTTATTTAGTTGAAATTAACCGAAATGTTTCAACTTTTTAGTTGATTAACCTGACCCGACTCGAATTTGTGCACGAGCCGTTTGATTAAAAAACTTTCCCATTTTATTTTAATTTCCTGTTGTTTTTTAAAATTATTACTCTGAAAGGTTGCAACTTTCAGGAAACAATACCATTCGAAAGGTTGCAAACTTTCATTAATAGTCGTGTAGATTCTGAAAAGGTTGCAACCATTCGAAACATGTTCCTCTTGCCTATAAATGCCATTCACTCTTCATAATTTTTTAATAACGAATTTTCTGATTTTCTTCTTCTTCTGCACAAAAATTTTTCTTCGTGTACTTTACTGATGTTGAGTGGTTCACTGACACCAAAGTTTTCGGTATCTATACGCTGGTGATTGAGATCATTTTACCCTAAGAGGACATATTACAAATCAAACCTCGGATATTAGAGGGGAATAATTTTCTTAAGGGGACACTGTGAGTTCAGGGATTCTTGATATTTTTTCTGTTAAAATTTTTTCAGATTCTAGTACGTTTTACAAATTCTAGTTTTTGTGAATTAAATTTTGTTCATCTTTCTTACTGGTTCAGTAAATTTTGGTTACTTTGTGTTTCTGCAAAATTTATTAGAATTAATATTCTGATTTTTTCTAACACGGGCAACAATCTTAAGGAAATTATTTTATTATTATTAATTTGTGTTTCTGGTGGGGACAAAAATCTTCGTTATTTTATATTCCTCGAAGTCTGCAATTATTAGTTATTGCTTACTAATATTGTATCGACTTTTGTTTATCATAAATGACAAACAACTGCGTTACAGTGGTTGTTGCTGCACCAACCAGAACTATTGTACCATAAGCAGAGAAATCGGGTAAATTCACTAGTATGAATTTCAAGGGATGACAACAACGGGTGTTTTTCTGGCTTACCACTCTTGGTCTACAGAAATTTACCAATGAAGAAACTCGAGTGCATGCTGTTGATATGTAACATAGAGAAAAATTCATGAATATTAAAGCTTGGAAACAAGCAGACTTCCTATGTAAAGGCTACATTTTGAGTGCTTTAGAGGATGACTTATATAATGTCTATAGTGCAATAACAACTTCAAAAAAATTATGGGATGCACTTGAGAAGAAATATAAGACAGAAGATGCATGCTAGAAAAAATTTGTGATCGCAAAATTTTTAGACTATAAAATGGTAGATAGTAAAACTGTTGGATCACAACTGTAGGAACTTCAACTTATTTTCCATGATCTGATTGCTGAAGATATGGTAGTAAATGAAGCGTTTCAAGTGGCTGCAATGATCGAGAAGTTGCCTCCTTCGTGGAACGACTTCAAGAATTATCTAAAGCACAAACGTAAAGAAATGAAACTTGAAGATCTTGTGATACGGCTCAAGATTGAGTAAGATAACAAAAACGTCAAAAAGAAGTCTCATTAGATTTCAACAATCATTGAAGATAATATTATTGAAGAAGTTCCTACCAAAGACAAAAAAAAGAAAGAAGTCCAACGGACAGAAGTCAGAACAGGCCAAGAAGAAATTTAAAGGCAACTATTACAACTGTGGCAAGACTGGTCATAGGTCTTCTGATTGTCGTGCTCTAAGAAAGGACAAAGACAAAAACAAAGACAAAAGTCAGGCAAACATCATTGAAGAGATGGAAGATGTAGATGACTTGTATGCAATGATATCAGAGTGTAACTTAGTTTGTATTTTTTTTGTTTCACGCCTCGTACCTCTTCCTCAGCCAAGATTGGGTAGAATAGCAGAGCAAGTATTAGTAGCATAAAAATCTTAAGGAGTGGTTTCAACTAGGTGTCATTCGACATATTTGCTCTGTGAAAGAAGTCTTTACAACATACACTCCTGCTGAGTACGATAAAGATTTGTTCATGGAAAACACGGAAACAACAAGGATTGCAGGAATGTTGAAAATGACATCCAACAAGGTGTTGATTTTGAACAGTGCTCTGCATGTCCCTACTATTAGGAAGAATTTAGTTTCTTCTGCACTACTCGTTAAGAACGGTTTAAGTGTGTCCTAGTTAGTGATAAAGACGTAATAAGTAAGAATGAGATGTTTATATGAAAGAGCTTCCTCAATGAGGGTCTTTTCAAACTGAATGGAATGGTTGTTGACAGTATTAATATGAATTCTGCTTCTGTTTACTTATTAGAGTCAAATGATGTATGCCATTCCCATTTGGGACATGTAAATTACAGCCTTGCAAAAATTGGATACTCTAGAAGTATTGTCTGATTTTAGATGTGATAAATCAAAATGTGAAATTTGTCTGGAAAGTAAGTTTGTAAACATCCTTATAAGTCTATTAAAAGAAATTTTAAAACTTTAGACTTAATTCATACATATATATGTAATATGAAGTCGACACCATCTCGTGGTGGAAAAAAGTATTTTATATTTTTTATTGACGACTGCACTCAATTTTGTTATGTATAGTTGCTTAATAGTAAGGATCAATTGACGATTTAAATAATACAAAATAAAGTGAAGAACCAATTGAATCTAAAGATAAAAATGATTCGGAGTGATAGAGGTGGAGAATATGAATCTTTTTTGGCAGAGATATGTTTGGAATATGGTATTATTCATCAAACTGTTGCACGCTATACACCAGAGTCAAATGGTTTGGCGGAATGAAAGAACAAAACATTAAAGGAAATGATGAATGCCTTGATGATCAATTATGGTTCACCGCAAAACCTTTGGGGGGAAGCCATCCTTACTAGGGGTGGGCATAAATACCAAAAAATTAATCGAACAGAAAAATTTTGGTTTTTTAATTTTGGTTCTTCAATTTTTTGATTCAGTCTCAGTTTTCTTTGTTCGGAACTTCGGTTCTTTGATTCGGAGTTCGATGCAAGAGTCTCGAAACTAAGGTGCACCGAAGAACCGAAGTTTTATTTACTAAATTTAAAAATATTTAAATTATATTGCTTAATTAATAATAGTTATAAACATTTGAAATTTTGACTCAAAATATTTATATGACCCATTTAAATTTTTAATTTTTAAATAACAACAAATATAATGTCAATAAAGTGTTGAATTATTGTTGTTTATGTACATTTGTACATTGTGAGTCCTTATATTTTTGTTGTTCGAAAGTTCATCGTGGCACTGTGCTTGCTAGGCTGCTTGCTCTCTTCTTTTTTAATTCAACATTCCGGTATGGGAGAAAGTCTTTAGGCTTTAGCAAAATGGCAACCATCTATGCTAAGAAACGCAAACAAATCCTTTGACATCTTTGCTAAAATATTATCTATGCCCTCTTTATTTTTATTAAATACATGATGAAACTCGAATACTTTATCATATTCCCTCTTTATTGTAAACACCGAACTAAACCGAATCGAAGTAGAAAAACTGAACCAAATCAATCTAGTTTGGTATAAACAATGGTGCACACTTTTCTAAAACCAAATACCAAAAACCGAACCAAAATTTGATTAAATCGAACCAAAAAACCAAAGCCCACCCCTAATCCTTATGGTTAATAATATACTCAATAGGGTACCTCATCGAAAAACACAATCAATTTCTTATGAGTTGTGGAAATGAAGGTAACCCAACTTGAAATATTTCAAAGTGTGGGGGTGTTTAGACAATGTAGAGGCTCCTTTACTTAAGAGGGTTAAAATTGGATCCAAAACAGTGGACTATGTATTTATTGGATATGTTGCGAACAGTAAGGCCTGTCGGTTTTTGTTTCACAAATATGACAAAGCTGAGATTAATGTTAATACGATAGTTGAGTCAGATAACACAAAGTTTTTTTGAACACATTTATTCCGTATAAAAATGAATGTGAGTTGACAAGTGAAAGACCTAAACAACCACATGAAGAATCAAGGGAAAATACAAAAACTAGTGAAGATCATAGGCATAGTACTCGCCAACAATAACCTGCTTCTTTCAGACCAGATTTTGTGGCACTATTGCTTGAAAATGAGCCTCAAACATTTAAAACAACTATATCTTCATTTGATTCAACCTATTGAAAAGAAGCAATCAATAGTGAGATCGATTCAATTTTAAGTAATCACACTTGTGAATTGACTGATCTTCCTCCAGGAAATAAACCTTTAGGATCAAAATGGATCTTTAAAAGGAAAATAAAACCTGATGGGACTATTTACAAATATAAGGCTAGAGTGGTAGTCTAAGGATACAGACAACAGGAAGGTCTAGACTACTTTGACACATACTCTCCAATAACAAGGATAATATCAATTAGGATGTTAATAGCACTAGCAGTAGTTCATGATCTTAAAATCTACCAAATGAATGTAAAGACAACCTTTTTAAATGGTGAGTTGGAGGAAGAAATTTACATGGAACAACTTAAAGGGTTTGTATTTCCTGGTAAAGAAGAGAAAGTGTGCAGACTTGTGAAGTCACTTTATGTACTCAAGCAAGCACCCAAACAATGACATGCTAAATTTGACCAAACAGTATTGGCAAATGGATTCAATTTTAATTAATGTGATAAATGTGTTTATATTAAAAACGTTATGAATCATGAAGTAATTATTTGTTTGTATGTTCTGACATGTTAATAATGAGCAAAAGACATTGACGATATAAATGCTACTAAGTGCATGCTGTCCAACAAGTTTGATACGAAGGACTTAGCAGTTGCTGATTTAATTTTAGGGGTTAAGATTATCAAAACTTCCAGGGACTAACATTATTTCAATATCTTTATATTAAATGAGTATTGGATAAGTTCAAGTACTTGAATTTCAATGTTGTCAAAACTCTAATTGATTTAAGCTGTACATTTTAAAAGAATGAAGGTCAAAGTGACTCTCAATTGGAATACGCCAGAGTGTTGAGAAGTTTGATATATATTATGAATTGTACGCAACCAGATATAATATATGCTATTAGCAAATTAAGTCGGTTCAATACTGATCCGAATTAAACTCATTGGATGGCAATGAAGCGTGTGTTGGGGTCTCTGAAATATACACAATATATGCTTTGCATTATAATAAATATCTTGTTGTGATTGAAAGATAAAATGATTCAAATTGAATCACCGGGTCAAATGAAGTAAAAATCACAAGTGGTTATGTGTTCATACTTGGTAGAGGAGCAGTCTCTTGGAACTCATCCAAACAGACATGTATTGCTCGCTCCACAATATAATCTGAATTCATTGCTTTAGATAAGGCTGGTGAAGAAGTTGAATGGCTCCTGAATTTCTTAGAGGATATTCCATTCTATCCCAAACCTATTGGATCTATTTGGATACATTGCGATAGTCAAGCACCAATAGGTAGGGCAAAGAGCGTCATGTATAATGGGAAGTCTCATCATATCGACAAAGACATAACATCATAAGACTACTGCTCTCTAGTGGCATTATCATAATGTATTATGTAAAGTCAAGCAATAGTGTGTCATATCTACTAACGAAAGGCCTAGTGAGAGAGGCAATTGAAAAATTATCTAAGAGAATGAGTTTACGGCTTAGGACAAGTCAACATGAGGATAACTCTATCTAGCAGAGAGATTCTAAGAGCTATATTCATGGAGAAAAACAAAGTTGTGGCTGACGGTTCGACATTGTAAATTAACTTAATCTATTCTCATGATGAAGATAATGTTCAGGAACAAGGTTAAGACTTTAAGGCTTGTTAATGAGGTAATAAATCTTAAAGTTTTTAATGATTTGCTAAGTTTGGTAGATTTGACCAAATAGTGTATCTGCGAGATGACATGGTTAGAAATCACCTATGTGAGTGTGAAGTGGAAGCCACTTCAAAGAGAATTTATGTTAAAAGCCTATTCTCTATACACTCATGAAAGCAGGAGGTGTTCATGGCTGAAACGAGCACAACCGTAAGAACCTTAAACAGTAAATGATTAATTGTGTGACATATGGCTGTCTCGGTATACACCAAACTCGACGATTTTAAGATATCACATCTACCGACTGACCGAGTATATTCAACATATGTTCACTACGAAAAGTCCAAGGGGAAACCTACTTATCCAGATGCAATTAATCATTGATTGTAAAGTACACATTTGTCTGTGCATTCCTATGTTATAAGTATTCCCCATCAATGTGGGAGATTGTTGGGTATGTAGCAAGAATTGATGGGAAATAGAAGGAAAGAGAGGAACTTGAAAGTTGAGAATTTGAAGAGTTGTGAACTTGAAAAGTCCTCTTATGCTTTAATGAAAAGGCATTTGTCCCTCATTGGTGATGGAAAAAAAATAGGAGAGTTTAAATATAGAAACATTTCTATTAATTGTTAAAAGGGTTGAAAAGAGGGACCCCCCTCGCGCCATCGTCGTCGCTCGGCTCGGCTTCGTGTACGACATTGGTTCGATCGAGAAATTATTTGTTTGCAAAAAGTTGTTTTAATTATTTAATTATTTATTGAATTAATTATATTAAATGGCCACAACGTTTTCAATTAATTAGTTGATAACGTTTTTCAGTTATTTAGTTGAAATTAACCGAAATGTTTCAACTTTTTAGTTGATTAACCCGACCCAACTCGGATTCGCGCGCTACCCATTTTATTTAAAAATTTTCCCATTTTATTTACATTTATTGCTATTTTTGGAAATGACTGTTCTAAAATGTTGCAACTTTCAGGAACAATCAGTACCATTGTTGACACCCAATTTTAACCTAACATTTTCAAAATTCGTAACTTTCAAATTTTATTTATTTAATAGCTCAAAATGATTTTTTATAATAATTTTAAATAATTTTATTGATAACTATCTTTTTTTTTTATCAAAATTAAATTTTTTTATGTTGGTTAATTTTAAAATTACATTTTTATGTCATTAATTACGTTCAATTCATTTTTTAAAATAATATTTATTCTTATTTGTTTTGACATATTGTACGATATAGAAATTTATTCAAATATGCATAATATTTTATATATAGATATTTTATAAACTAACACATTTTTGGGCCTCAATCTTGAGTCGATATCATAGGCCCATTTTATACCAATTTCTACTTAGGGCTTTATTAGGTCAAAAATAGGGGTGATGAATCTTTTAGAATTTGGGGGGTTAAATTTTCAAATATTTTATAATTTTTCTATTGTTTATTATCTTTCTCCGGTAAACTTTCGCGGAGCTTGTTGTACCATGGTTTCATGGTATTTTTAATGCTTTTTTCTTAAGTTTACTGTGTCCCAAAGCCTTTTTGTATTGATTTTATGTAAGTTTCTTCTTATTTACTGGAAATTTGTCCAAAGATGAATGCGGAAGTTTTTGAGCGAGAAATGCAGCAGAAACCACCTACGGAGGTTATGACGGTCCGTCAAGCCAGTGACGGTCCGTAGGTGACATCATAGTAAGGAGAGAAGATGCTGAAGGAAGATGGGGAAGTCTGACTTAGTGTGGAATTACGAAAGTCCATGACGGGCCATCATAGCCACGACGGTCTGCCTGCTGGTTCTTCATAATGATCAGAGAGTAGTCCCCGTACCCAAATTTCAAAAAGTTAAAAGTATTATGGAACGGAGACCCTCGATGGACCGTCGTGCTTGGAATGGTCCGTCATACATGTTCTTTGAGGGTAATGAAGAAAGCAACAGAAGAATGTGTGAAGTATGAGACGACGGAGGCCATGACGGCCCGTCGTGATCACGACGGTCCATCAACTCAGATGCGTTTTGACAGATTTTCAGTAGTTAGAATCCTTCTTTTATTAGATTTTTGTTTTTATTATAAATAGTTTGAAAACCTCGTTTTGGGGGTTAGACTTTTTTGATAGTTAGAATTTTTGATAGTTAGACTTTTGGATAATCTTCAGTTCTCTTGTTCAAGTATTAAAGGATTAATTTCAGCATTTGTTACACTTTTTCTGGAATTGATTGTTGGTGCTTTTGTTGATTAATCAAGTGAATTTCTGGATTTTATTCTTTCTCAATAAAGTAAGTGCATGAATTCTTATATTAAATATATGAATAATGTGATTATGACCATGGGTAACTAAACTCCATAACTAGGGTTGTGGGAACCATGAGTGAATAATGAGGTAAAATCTAACTAAAATAGCAATTCTAGAATAGTGTCTTGCATGTATTGATAATTCTTCGTTTAGAAGTCTTTTTAATGGATGGCCAACGTTAGAACTTGCCTTAATGCTACTTGCTGGACCAAGGAGGTAGATAATAGGAAAAGAATTATCAACATAGATTTAGTGTACACTATCTAATAGGCTAGTGTGGATTGGTACGAAATAATAACTTATTCAAATATCGAATACAATGCTTAATATGAAGTAAAGGTAAGGGTTAGTATAGAAACACACGTAGCTGGACCAAGGTGCGGAGTAAAATCTTTTAGATGCCGGACCAAGGATTTAGAGATACATAACTTATCACTTTACATGCAAGATACTAGGAAAAAATTGTTATAGTTAGAATTATCAAGTTAGGAACTTGTGGGGAACACTTACCCAAGTGACTTTTATTAACTGATTAAGCTTCAAGATTTGAATCTGTTAGTTGTTTACTTTACTTTAGTTAATTATTTTCATTAATTTAGAAATAAACTCCGCCCTCCCCCCTATTGTCTTTTGTTTTCTAGGGAAATAGTTGACTAAATAATAGTAATAATAGAATAAAGTTAAGTCTGAACTATTTTTCTCGTGGGAACGATCCCAACCTCATTAGTTGGGTTCTGTACTTGATACTACCGCTTTACTTCTTATTTGAGAAGTAAGTTTGAGCGTATCAGAGCTCCGACTAGTCACCACCAAAATGCGACCCCACTGGTCAACCCGCTCCTCTTCTTTCGTTTCCCTTCTTCAC
The DNA here is from genome assembly GCF_036512215.1 of Solanum lycopersicum. Classification (NCBI taxonomy): domain Eukaryota; kingdom Viridiplantae; phylum Streptophyta; class Magnoliopsida; order Solanales; family Solanaceae; genus Solanum; species Solanum lycopersicum. The sequence goes on from NC_090802.1 coordinate 17,999,616, forward strand.
TGCCTATTCTCTTCTCCAACAGACAAATTCCTGAGCCAACATCAAACAACCTCCGCTCTACCACCACCAAAACCCATAATCCTTTCTCCCACACTTTCCTGCTTTCTCTTCATACAACAAAAAATCCACTATGACCAACATATAAATGACCTCCATTTCCACCAGAAACAATTTCAAAATAACCGGAGAATACTACAAGAGCTCACACACAACCACCGAGTCAGACCCAACAGTAAATAGCCAGAACAATGCCGGAAAATACCACCGAAACATCCACACCATACCTTCACATAACTAACAAAACCCCTTCTTTTTTTCCCTTTCCAGTGAAAAAGTCATCGAAAAAGACCTCAGAACCCAACCCCAAACTACCATTCCCTTCCCCTCTTCCCCTTTCACGATTTTCCTTCATTTTTAGGTGTCGAGTCCCAAGCTTCGACGAAGCAGCCAGCGAGCTCGAAGCTCGCACAATAAAGCAGTGTCGCATCACCACGAGCTCCGGTGAACGAAGCGGATGGAACCAAACACCATTGTTACCATCTCTTTTTCCAAGCTTCAATAGAACTACAACAAACAGGTTTCTTTATATTTTTATATTTTAATATTTTTTTTCTTCTTCTTTGCGTTTTAGATCTGGTGGAGGGGTCTAAACTCCGGCCATTGTTGTTTTCCAGCGATATTATATTTTATCCGGTGAGTGCTATTGATTTGGATTTGCTTTTATTTTTTTTATATTGTTGATGTTTATTCTCTTTGTTGGTTATTATTATTTACTGTAATTGTTGAAATTAATTTGTATATTGTTATTATCATGTTCCATAAAATTAGAATTCTCAAAGCTTATTATGTTTCTTGTTAAGTTAGAGTTGATTTTGTTTGAGGGAAAAGAGTCAAAGTACCCTTCAACTTTATTTTATTGGTTTACCTCACCGTTAAAACATAGTTATTTTTACCCTCGCTGTTACTAATCTCATTATTTATGCCCCTCAATTTGATGGAGAGCCCTAAATTGACTTAAATTGTCCAATTTGATTAAATAACTCGGTTTTCTCTTTTCGTCATAACCCGGCCCGCTAAACCAACAAAATTAAAACTCCTAAATCCATGGTCAACACCTCTAATCTCATGAATTTTTTTTAACCCATTCTCAGAATAATTTTCTTTAGGGCTAAAGAATTTCTAAATCCCCTCTATGATTCTGTATTATGTAGATAATCTAATTATGGATGGTCGTCGTTGAAGTGAAGAATTTCGGTGGGGCAAGCTCAACTTCCAGTTCTCCACCGGTGAATTTGAGTCCAAAAAATTCACAGTCACCGGAATTACTTGATGCCTCTACCTCAGTATCCCTCTTTTTAGTCTTCACCGCTAGAAAAATTTGTGCCGGTAATGGTCATTAACAGGAATCTGATGCACTATCTCCGCCTAGTACATCATCCCCGGAGAGATATTCAAGCAGAAGTATTGACTCATCACTCAGAAATTCCGATGTTTGGGATCAGTAATGTTGTTTCTCCTATGAGAATCAACAATTGCATACAACATAATGCATCATTTTTAGTTCCACCACCACTTCCGCCACTTTTGATTAGTATTTCGGCTTGTGTACAGTCTCCACCACCATCATTCACCACCGGTTAGAAATTAGATGAGTCCAAAAACTCCAACACCACCAATTTCAAAGCCTTCGGTTCTTGTAACTCTGTTAACACCCATAGAACTTGAGAGTGAATGTTGATTTCCCTATGGATGCCCATTAAGACTTTGGAATGTATCGAGTTGATCTCGTGGGGAAAACGGACGCATTTTCAAGTTTAAATGATCCCCAAAGCAGGTAAAGGCAGATTTTTGCCGATATTGATTTGCTATTGTACATGGAATTTTTGTGATCCAAAATTCCCGAAACAAACTGGACAAAAATTCTCATTGACCTCTGTTAAGACGTAGGCAATGTATCCAATTCATCCTGTGGGGAAAACGAGCGCATTTCAAGTTCAAACGAGCCCCAAAGAAGGTAAACAAAGATTTTACTGACTTTTGTGTGCTATATTTCATGAAATTTTTGTGATATGGAATTTCCTAAACGAAATTGCCAGAATTTTTCGTGGACGTCCATTAAGACATTGACAATGTATACATTTCATTCCGCGGGAAAAATGGATGAATTTTCAAGTTCAAATGAGCCCCAAAGCAGGTAAATATTGATTTTGTCGATTTTCGTGTGCTATAGTCCATGAAATTTTTGTGATCCGGAATTCGCAAAACAAAATGTTTGAAATTTTAAATGGACGTCTGTTTAGACGTTGGCTATGTATCCGGTTCATCCCGTAGAGAAAACAAGCGCATCTACAAGTTCAAACGAGCCCCAAAGAAGGTAAACACAAATTTTGCTAATTCATTTTTCTTTGGATGATCGTCACCCATTGTACTCTTACTTCAAGTACAAATTTGTTTTGTGGTATAGTTAAATCCGTCTTTATGTAACCAAGAAAAGTCCCATATTTTCTGTAACAATGGATTTGGTGTTATTGCATCTTATTTCTTCTCATTTTGTCTTTAATTATTATTTAATAATCTTACCATACTTTTTTTTATAGTTCCTTTACCTCGTATCCTATTTTTTTCGTTTGCGTTGTTGATGTGGGGTGTTTTGTGACAAAATTATGACACAATCTATTCAAACATTATATTCATTCAAACATTACAATACAATATGATATGTAACAACCATACAATTTCCAAACAGAGTGTAAATTTTTGTGAGTATGAATGTTCTGTTTCACTCCTTTCATATTGTACTGATATTTGACATACATGGTCGAGGTGTCTACTAAAGGAGTGTTATCTAGTGTTTCAATTGTGTTCTACAACTTGAGTGATATCATCTCGAGATAAAAAGAAAAGATTTAGCTGGTTCTGAAATCATGCCAGTTTTCAGGTATGAAGAGGTTTCAATCCAATTTCTTATTTGTTGTTGAAAATTTTTCTAATTGTGTAATACATGCTTTGTTTTTAATATCACTCTATTTCTCATGTATTTGTAGTTTGGAGTTCTTGGTCGGCAATCTAGTAACTATTCATCTCCTCTTCCTTTTAAGAAGAGGTTGTATTTTCATGCACCCACCCATTTAAAATGCTCTTCTTCAAATGAGAATGAATTCAAGACCAAAGATGTTGTTCCTGTTAAACATGCAAGTCAAATTGATCAATTACGTAAGGCATCTAGCTCATTCGAAAACAAACCACGTATTAGTTCTGCTTCTGTTATTGGTTCTAATGGTGATAAAGGAAAACTAGTTGTTAGAGCTAGTGAGCAGGAATTCAATTTGACCATCTCATTAATGCATCCTACCCTATGACACAAGTCTGCAAATGTGCTTCGTCATAGTCTTAGTAGTACTTTACGAGTGTTGTTCCAAATTTGAGTTGCTGAAAATTCTGTTATTGATAGGAACATGAATTCCTCCACTTGTAAAACTGTTGCTGGAGTTCTAGCCCGACAGTCTAGTAACTCTTCGTGTGTTCTTCTTATTAAGAAGAGGTTGTCCTCTATTTTTGGATGTCTACAAATGTTCTGTATTGCAAGGTGTTGTTGGATTTGTTGTATGGTTCCATATCAACCAATAATTATAACCTGTAATAGAAATCTTGATAGACAATATAGCATCGACATCTTCAGCTTTAGAAAATCATGTTTAACTCTTATATTTTTCATGAGTGAATATTTGTTGGGTTTTAAAAGATGTGAATGGAAAAAGAAGAGTTATGAATTGTGACTTTTCCAAAGAGTTGTGACTTTAATGAAAAGTTGCAACTTTTACGAAGAGTTGTGACTTTTACGAAAAGTTGTGACTTTTGTGAATAGTTGTGACTTTAATGAAAATTTGTGACTTTTACGAAGAGTAGCGATTTTTACAAAGAGTTGACTTTTCTGAAGAGTTATGACTTTTATGAAAAGTTGCGAATTTTCCGTAGAGTTGTGATTTTTCCAAAGGGTTGTGTGGCCTTTCTGATAAGACACAATAAGCGCTCATTCACACTATCCTTTGTTATCTATAAATAGAGGGATTTCTCTTATTTTTCAGTAATGGATTTCTCATGTACTAAATCTTGTATTCTAAGAGTATTTTTCAACTGTTGAGTGGTTCGGTGACGTTGTGATTTTAGATATGGATATAACGGTGAGTAAGATCGTTCTATCTTTAGTGAATATCTTTCGTTAATCTCGGATACTTGAGGGGAATAATTTTCTTAAGGACATATTGTGCATTCAGCGAACTCAATTTTTTTCTCTGAGAAAAATATTTCGTATATTATTTCTCATGTGTTTCGAGTTTTCTGTTTCTTTACTTGTTTTAAATAATTTCTAGCTTTTGATAATACTCTTTAAACTTTGTTGGTTCTTACCAAGTTCTCAAAAGACATCTTTCTTTTCCCCTTTATTTGTCCCCACTGGTAATTCGAAAAGAGGGATGTAAATTCCCTATACTAACTATCTTGGAGTTGGAAACAAGACAAAGAATACGTAGGAATCGCTGCTAGTACATACTTAATGAAAAATTAGCCTTCCTTCTTTTTGTTTTTTTCTTGACCCTCTCCTTTATAAACTCTATCATCTTTTCTTGAAAAGTCCCATAAAAGCCCTTAAACACAAATACATAGCCATGTCATTTATTTATCGTTTCCCAAGCAACAACGATACCTCACCTTTCTCCTCCTCTCTCACAGTTTTAGTTAAACAAATATATGATTTATCTAGATTAATCAATTTCCTTAAAATATTTTCTACATCACTTGAATTTTGGTTGTTAGTTGAACAAAATATAAAGGAGTCATTGACAAAAATAAATGAATTATGCCTAGCCCTTGGATTTCATTTATTATATAAGCATCATAGAGAAGACAAAATTAATATTTGCTAAAAAAGACTTATCTGGATAATTAATTAATGTTCAATGATAAATTTGGTAAGAATATCTCCAAGAACACTTTTCATTTAGTGAATTACGTTTAATTCCAAAATTTTGATGAATAGTAAGTAGGAATTCAGAAAAATTATTATAGAGTTTCAATCTATATAAACCATCAATAAGAACACCAGAACTATAAAATAATATTCTTATATAAATTGAAACATCCATGTCCAAACTTAAAATCAAATCCAAAAACATCAAGTCTTGAAAGGAAAATCAAATTTCTAGAAACTAATGGAACATAAAGAGTCTGTAATAGATCAAGGTGATGTTTAGTCTGCAAGATCAAATGATAATTCCCTATGCCTTCAATTTTAACCTTCATACGATTTCCCATGAACAAGAAATTTTTTATTTTGATTCATATTTTTGATCGCAGTGAATACCTGCAACATAGTGATCACATGAGTAGTTGCACCATAATCAAGCCACCAAGTATTATTAGAAATATCTACTATATTTAATCTGAAACATCCAATGGCACTAAATGTAACTTTATTTTCAAACCAAGCTTTATATTTCAGTCAATCTTTCAGATAAAGTTCTTCTTTTTTACAAAAATGACACACATCAGCCTTGTATTCCTTATAATCATCATGTGAAACTTTAGTCTTTTCTTAAACTTGTAGATTTCACTTTAAGTCTTATCATCTCCTTGACCCATGAGGTTAATGGAATGACCTCCTTATTTCTTAAGTCGTGACTCCTCTCGAGTAAGCATACTGGACAATTTACTAACATCTCACTTATCCTTAATAGTGTTAAAGAATGGTTCATACTCAAGTGGTAATGAATTTAGAATAAACTGAATTAAGAAGGTGTCATCCACTTTCATCTTCAAGGTCCAAATTCTTGTTGCAATGTTAGTCATCTCGAAAATATTATTTTGCATATTACGTGACCCATCACTTCATGGTTGTCCGTTTAGCCATTAATGTATCTATGACACCCGAAATTTTTTTAGGTGAAACTTGAGTCTAACGTACGAACCTTACAAGTTAATGTATAAATTAGAGATATAAAAAGGTCCAAAAATTTGGCTTAGTATGAAGGCGCATCAATTCAAGGGGTGTTTTCATAAATATTATTTTTAAGTTAATTTAAGAAGTGGGCATATTTTATATTATTTAAAAATAATTATATAAGGTATTTTATATTAAAATACACCCAAAATAAATCACTTTTTCAAAACACCCACTTCTAAAAAAATCAGATTCTCTCTTCTAAAATATTTCTCACTAGGGTTCCTCCATTCAAGAACACAAAGAACTTGAAGATTAGGGTTCAAGCTTAAAGTTGTCACTCCAATTTCATGGCAAAGCTTCAACTAAAGGTTCTATAAAAAGTTTGGCCATTTCGTTCTATAACACACAATAATTGGCAAAATATGTGTTTATCATCTTTTGGGCTCATTTGAACATGAAAATGCGTCTGTTATTCCCGCGGGATGCATGGGATACATTGTTGACATCTTAATGAACATTCTTAAAGAAATTTGGCCATTTCATTTCAGAAAATTCGGATCACAAAAATTCCATGGACTATACCATACGGAAAATCAAACAATATGTGTTTACGTGCTTTGGGGCATGTTTGAACTTGAAAATGCTCTAATTTTCCCTACGAGATGAACTTGATATATTGCCAATGTCTTAACGGACGTCCATGAAAATTTTTGACATTTCATTTTAGAAATTCTGGATCACAACAATTTTTTGAACTACACATGAAAATCGGTAAAATCTGTGTTTACCTGCTTTAAGGCTCATTTGAACTTGAAAATTCGTCTGTTTTTCCCGTGTGACGAACTGGATACATTGTCAATGTCTTAACGGGCGTACCTGAGAAATTTTTGCCATTTCTTTTAGAAAATTTTTAGTCAAAAAGACTTCGTGGACTATAGCACACGAAAACTGGAAAAATTTGTGTTTACCATCTTTAGGGCTCGTTTAAACTTACAAAGTGCACACGCTTTTCCCGCAGGACGAACTAGATACATTGTCAAAGTTTTAAGGCACCTCCATTAAAAATTTTGGCCATTTTATTTTAAAAATTCAGGATCACTAAAATTTCATGAACTATATAGCACAAGAAAAATTAAAAAAGCTGTGTTTGAAATATCTGACCTAGCATGTGTAATTCAAGAACTAAAAAAATACATTGCTAGGGTTCTGAAATTCATGCAATAATCTGAGTAGTAACATGATAATCTGATTTGGAACATATAACTAATTAATTGATGAAGTTCTGTTGAAGGTCTACAAACCCTAGGTCTAATCATTATAAGATAATCAAGAACTGATCGAAAACAAGGGACCCAATGGTTGAAAAAGAACCCACTAGTGAAAACCCCATATACCTGGTGATGAAATTCAAGGAAAACACTTAGGTTTCGGGGCTGGAACTGCTGGAACCTTGTTGGGTTCTTGAAATATGGTTCTTGACCTATATCTTCTTTTTTCCTTCTAATTATCTATGTTTTTGATTAATGTTTTGACTTAGCTAAGTTTTAGTTATGTTTCTAGGCTTAAACTAACTAAAATATGATTATTTAGGGTCAAAAACGCGTATCATAACATTTAAATGAAGTAGGAAACGACCAAAAGACCCCTGAGTTTATTGTTGTCGGACCAAACAACGACATGGACTGACGGTTAGTCGTTTGGGTCCGTAGGTTGGATCTGTTCTATAGGCCTTTATTAAAACAGACATTGTTATTTTCTTACAATAGCCTGTATTTATAAGGTTAATAAACATAAGCAGAAATAAGATGAAGCAGAAAAAATATAAAATATAAGAATTAATCCGAGTCCACAGAAACTACTGTGTGCCCTTAAGAAATTTAATCCCCTCACTGTACCCAAGGTTATGGATTAATTTCTCCCAAGATAAAACGGATCAAACCTGTTAAAGAAATAGCGGTACCTCAAACTTCTTTAACTTCAACGAACTTAAGAACAATAACAAGTCACACAGACTCAGTCGATCGACACTTTGATTTTTATTTGAGAGAAAAATAAATGCAGAGAAAGAAAATTTTTCAGTGTTTGAAAAATCAAAAATTGACTTCCTTTTATAGCCATTTTCAGCAAGGAACATGTCTGTTCAGTAAAATCTGTTCAGATCCATTTTATCCAGAAAGTTGTGTCTTTCGGAAAAAATAACAACTTTTCGAAAAAATGTGTCTGTTAGGAAAATAACTACTTTTTGGAAAGTAACGACTTTTCAGAAAAGTAACAACTTTTCGAAATGTTACCGTAACCCGCAAATTTATAAGAGATAATATTAACAGGATTTATTTGATTTAACAAAAATTAATTAAATAAATTTTGTCCAAAAAATTTATCAATCAATCACATCATTTGCCAAATTCAAAGCCAAAGTAGTTCCCTTACTTTTCATATTCTCTCTTTTCTTTTCTCATTCACACTTGCTAAAACCCAACAATCCCCCACATGAATGGGGAAGGCTATTGTTAAAACATATGCATGAAAAAACTTGTATGTCTTGTAGGTAAAGGTTAATCGCATCTGGATAAGTAGGTTTCCCTTTAAACTTTCCGTAGTGAACATATATCGGATATACTCGGTCAATCGGTAGATTTGATATCTTTGAACCATCGAGCTTTGGTGTATACATAGACAACATATGTCACACAATCAACCCTTGAACTGTTCTTAGTTCTCATTGTTTTGTTCGTTTCAGCCATGAACATATCTTGGATAGTAAGTGCTTAAAGAACTGGCCTTACCGGATTCTCCTTCAAGCGGCTTACACTTCACACTTACATAGGTGATTTCTAAATGTGTTATCCCATAGATACACCATTTGTTATTCCCTGTATCAAACTTAGAAACCATTAAAAAGTCCCTATGTCTTTATCCTGGTTACTAAACATTGTATCATCATGAGAATCGACCATAAAATAATCATAATAATTTTTTTCTTTGACAATGTTGAACCGTCATCAATGACTTTGTTTTATCTCCTTGGACCTAGATCTTGGGATCTCCAGTCTTCTAGGTAGAGTTACCGCCATGATGACTTGTTCTCGGCCATAGTCCCATTCCCGTCGATGATTTCTCAACTCCCTCTCTATTTAGGCCTTTTGTAAGTGGATCCGACACATTATCTTTTGACTTCACATAGTCAATTGTGATAATTCCACTAGAGAGTAGTTGTCTCACAGAGTTATGTCTTCGTCTTATGTGACGAGACTTGCCGTTATACATAATGCTTCCAACCTTTCCTATTGCAGCTTGACTATCACAATGTATGCATATAGGGGCCATTGGTTTGGGCCAAAATGGAATATCTTCTAAGAAATTTCGGAGCCATTCAGCTTCTTCACCTGCCTTGTCTAAAGCAATGAATTCAGACTCCATTGTAGAGCGAGCTATACATGTTTGTTTGGATGATTTCCAAGATATTGCTCCTCCACCAATAGTAAAACGTATCCACTTGTGGATTTTGTTTCAGTTGATCCAGTAATCCAATTTGCATCACTATATCCTTCAAGAACGGCTTGATATCTGTTGTAATGTAAAGCATAGTTATGAGTGTCATCTAAGTATCCCAAAACTCTCTTCATTGCCAACCAATGATTATGATTAGGATTACTTGTGTATCGACTCAGTTTACTGATAGCGCAGGCTATGTTTGGTCGTGTACAATTCATGACATACATTAAGCTTCCCAATACGCTAGCATAGCCCAATTGAGACTGACTTTCACCTTTATTCTTTGCAAGATGAAGATTTACATCAATTGGAGTCTTTACCCTTTTAAAATTCAAAAATTTGAATTTTTCAAGTATCTTTTGAATATAATGAGTTTGAGACAATGCTAGACTGTTAGGAGTCTTAAGAATTTTAATTCCTAATATCACATCAGCAACTCCTAAATCTTTCATATCAAACTTACTAGCAAGCATATGCTTTGTAGCTTTTACATTAGCAATGTCTTTGCTCATTATAAGCATATCATCTACATATAGGCATAAAATAACTTCTTGATTTGGAGTATCTTTAATGTAAACACATTTATCACATTCATTGATCTTAAATCCATTTGACAACATGGTTTGATCAAACTTTGCATGCCATTGTTTTGGTGCTTGTTTTAGCCCATAAAGTGACTTAATGAGTTTGCACACTTTCTTTTCTTTACCAGGAACTACAAAGCCCTCAGGCTGTTCTATGTAAGTTTCCTCTTCAAGCTCTCCATTTAAGAAGGCTGTTTTCACATCCATTGATGAATTTCAAGACCGTATACAGCAGCTAGTGCAATTAACATCCGAATTGATGTAATCCTAGTCACTGGCGAGTATGTGTCAAAATAATCAAGACCTTCTTTTTGTCTAAAACCTTTGACAACAAGTCTTGCTTTATATTTTGTCAATAGTTCCATCGTATTTCATCTTCCTTTTAAAGATCCATTTTGAACCCAAGGGTTTGTTCCCTGGAGGAAGATCAACCAACTCCCAAGTATGATTGCTTAAGATTGATTCAATTTCACTATTAACAGCCTCCTTCCAAGAGGTTGAGTCGCTAGACAACATTGCTTCCTTGAATGGTTGAGGCTTACTTTCAAGAAGAAATGTTACAAAATCTGATCCAAATGAAGTAGATGTCTTTTGACGTTTACTGCGTCTTGGACTTTCTTCATTTTGTTCATTCTCTTTTGGTTCTTCTATAGGTTGTTTAGATCCCCCACTAGATGACTCAAGTCTACTTTTATACGGATTGATATGTTCAAAAAATTCAGCACTATCTGATTCTATTACCGTATTATCATGAATATCTGGATGTTCGGACTTATGAACCAAAAATCGACATGCCTTACTGTCTGTGGCATATCCAATGAATACACAATACCCAGTCTTAGGTCCTATGTTTACCCTCTTAGGTATAGGAACTTGGACTTTGGCTAGACACCCCACACTTTGAAATATTTCAAATTGGATTTTCTACCTTTCCATTTCTCATATGGAATTACATTTGTCTTTGAGTGAGGCACTCTGTTAAGTATCTGATTTGCTGTAAGGATAGCTTCCCCCCACAAGTTCTATGGTAAACCTTAACTTATAAGTAATGCATTCATCATTTCTTTTAAAGTTCGATTTTTTCTTTCTGCAATTCCATTAGACTGAGGAGTGTAGGGAGCAGTAGTTTGATGGATTATTCCATTTTCTAAACATATTTCTGCAAATGGAGATTCATATTCTCTACCTCTATCACTTATGATCATTTTGATCTTTTTATCTAATTGATTTTCAACTTCAGTTTCATATTGCCTAAATGCATCTATTGCTTCATCCTTACTATTTAGCAAATAGACATAACAATATCTAGTGCAATTGTCAATAAAAGTTATGAAATACTTTTTCCCACCACGTGTTGGTGTTGACTTCATGTAACAAATATCAGTGTGAATCAATTCTAAAGGATTTGAATTCCTTTCAACAGATTTATATGAATGCTTAGCATACTTAGATTCAACACAAATTTGACATTTTGATTTATTGCACTCAAATTTTGGCAAAATATTTTAGTTAATCAGTTTTTGCAAGGTTTTGTTATTAACGTGTCCCAAACGTTCATGCCATAAACATTTAGACTCAAGCAAGTAAGAAGAAGCAAAATCTTTATTCATATCAACTGCAATTACATTGAGTTTGAAAAGACCATCACTAAGGTAGACTTTTCCTACATACATATCATTTTTGCTTACTACTACTTTATCAGAAACAAATACACATTTAAATCCATTCTTGGTCAGAACTAGAATTGAAACTAAATTCTTTCTCAATTCTGGAACATATGAGACCCTATTCAAAGTCACCACCTTGTTTGATGTCATCTTTAATAGGACTTTGCCAGTTCCTTCCACCTTTGCAACAGCGGAGTTTGCCATAAACAATTTTTCATCTGTAAGTGTTGGAGTGTATGATGAAAATAATTCTTTGTTGGCACAAACATGGCATGAGGCACCAGAATCTATCCACCATTCTTGGATTTCCATCCAAGTTACATTCTGAAAGCATTGCACAGAGATCGTCCATTTCTCCTTTGGATTCAGCCAAGTTTGCTTGATCTTTCTTTTTCTTGTCCTTCTTTGGACCCCGACATTCATTAGCCCTATGACCATGTTTACCACAATTAAAGCAGTTTCCATTGAATTTCTACTTAGGAGGATTGCTTTTTGGACCAGATGCTTTCTTTCTTTTCTGTAATTTTGTGGAATCTTCTTCAACAAAATTTACTCCAGATATTGCTGAATTACCACGTGACCTCTTTTCTGCAGCCTTATTATCCTCTTCAATTCTCAACCTTACTATGAGATCTTCAACAGTCATCTCCTTGTGTTTGTTTTCAAGTAGTTTTTAAAGTCCTTCCACAATGGAGGTAACTTTTAAATAATTGCAGCCACTTGAAAAGCATCATTCACAATCAATCCTTCAGCAAGGAGATCGTGGATTATGACCTGCAATTCTTGAACTTGGGTGACGACAGTCTTACTGTCTATCATCTTATAGTCCAGAAATTTTGCCACAATGAATTTCTTCATTCCGGCATCTTCTGTTTTGTTCTTCTTTTCTAAAGCATCCCAGAGTTCTTTTCAGGTTTTGGCATTGCTGTACACATTGTACAGATCATCTTGCAGACCACGCAAAATATAATTTTTACATAAAAAATCTGAGTGTGTCCATGCTTCTGTTACCAAGAATCGTTCATCAGCCGGAGTTTCATCTAACATAACATGAACATTCTCATTGATGAACTTCTGCAGACTCAACGTAGTTAGATAGAAGAACATTTTTTGCTGCCATCTCTTAAAGTCGACTCCAGAAAACTTTGCAGGTTTCTCAACCGGTGCTAAGGAAGCATTTGAACGATTATGTGCAACCGTTGTTGTTGCAGCACTTATTGTTCCAGCATTTGTTTGACTTGAATTAGTCATGTTTTTCTGTCACAAATGGCAGATAAATTAAGTATTTAAAATACTAACAGTAAAGAACAAATCTTTACACAAACTGTTTCTGATATAACAATAAAGTTTTTATGTTCTTTTAATCGTTAATCGAATGAATTTTTAAAAATTCAAGCAGAGAAGAAAACCATAAAGGTTTTGATCTCCAGAAACCTCAAATACACAAACTGTTAAATTTCTTAAGATTGTTATTTTCTTACAATAGCCTGTATTTATAAGGTTAATAAAATGAAACAGAAATAAGATGAAGCAGAAAAAATATAAAATACAAGAATTAATTCGAGTCCACAGAAACTTCTGTGTGTCCTTAAGAAATTTAATCCCCTCACTGTACCCAAGGTTATAGATTAATTTCTCCCAAGATAAAACGGATCAAACCTGTTAAAGAAATAGTGGTACCTCAAACTTCTTTAACTTCAACGAACTTAAGAACAGCAACAAGTCACACAGACTCAGTCGATTGACACTTTGATTTTTATTTGAGAGAAAAATAAATGCAGAGAAAGAAAAATTTTCAGTGTTTGAAAAATCAAAAATTGACTTCTTTTTATAGCCATTTTTAGCAAGGAACATGTCTGTTCAGTGAAATCTGTTCAGATCCATTTTATCCAGAAAGTTGTGTATTTTGGGAAAAATAACAACTTTTCAAAAAATGTGTTTGTTAGGAAAATAACTACTTTTTGGAAAGTAACGACTTTTCAGAAAAGTAACAACTTTTCGAAATGTTACCGTTACCCGCAAATTTATAAGAGATAATATTAACAGTATTTATTTGATTTAACAAAAATTGATTACATAAATTTCGTCCAAAAAATTTATCAATCAATCACATCATTTGCCAAATCCAAAGCCAAAGTAGTTCCCTTACTTTTCATATTCTCTCTTTTCTTTTCCCATTTACACTTGCTAAAACCCAACAGGCATAACTTCTTACTCGGAGGTTTTATTTTAGTAAGGTTGGTGGTAGTGGAAAGCTAATTAGATTATCTACTTGGGTATGTCATAGGACACCTAATTAATTTTGTGCTAAGAGTTATGATTACTTGAAGTTGAACCAACTACGTTTTCCCACAAGCTGTCTGCTAAATTCCACCTACGGTCAGACATGGAGCATAGATTGAACGACGGTCCGTGCTGTTCAACCGTGATTCATATCAGGGAGTGGGTAAATGGGATGTTGATCTACGGACATAGACTACATACCGCAGTCTGACCTACGAACCACAGTCTGACCTACGGACCGTATGTCCATCCGTCGTTCGACAATTAGTCAAATTTTTTCTGGGTTGAGTTTTTTTACTCAACTGATTGATTTGCAGGACGGACCGTGGGTCAGGCTACGGTTTGTCGATGGCCACCGTTAATTGTACATGTACAGGAAAAAGAGACGAATATATATTAGACATCCGAACAACAACTCCAGGCTGCAAATACATGATGAAATAGAGTAATATTAAAAAAAATAACAAGTATTACACAGTTAGGTAGATTTGAATAGCAAGTATGAAATTAGATTGAGACCTCTTCGTTCTTGGAAACTGACATGATTCCTAAATCAGCTAAATCTAAAGCTTTTCTTTCCATCTCGAGACGATATCGATCAAGCACAACCAAGTCTCAGAACACAACTCAAACACAATATCACACTCCTCTAGTAGCACCCTACAACCAGAAATGGAAAAATATCACTACTATACAAAAGAAGAGATACAGAACAATACAATCGCTAATGAGTAACAACCATCCAATGGTAAGAAAATCAAACAAACTAATTTACTATCGACAATTAATAGGTATCAAACCTAAAAACAGTTCATCTAAATTACAGGAAAATCATCAGAGTTCTGCAAAATCGATAGAAAAATCTTAACATTACAAGTAAATTTAACTAAGTTCAGATTGAGGAATACTTGATTGAATATATATAGATCTTATATCACATACCAACAGAACCAATATTTATCACTCATCAAATCATATATCAGGTAAAAATTAAAAAATTCATGAACAAAAAAACAAAGCTTTACTTGAGACAAAACATTAAAATGAAGCTAGAGTTTATAAATGAGAGAGTCACGACAAAAATAAAAGGATGGAATACTGAATTTTCAAGTAATGCGGGAAAAGAAAATGTGCTTAAGTCTGTAATAGCTGCGATCCCTATCTGCTTGTTCTTGTTTCCAACTCTATGATGGTCTGTATAAGAAATTTACGCTCCTCTTTCAAAATTACCGGTGGAGACACCTAAATGACAATATTATTGTCTATCATATATTCCTAAGATACTTAAAACAAAATATTTTGAGAAATTGGTAAGAAACAACAAAGTTTAAAGAGAATTTCAGAACTAGAACTTTAAAAACAGTAAAAAAAACATAACTTGAAATAGATTAGAAACAATACACAAAAATAAAAAATTCAAAGAAAAAAATGAGTCCACTGAATACACAGTGTTTCCTTAAGGAGATTATTCTCCTCAAGTTTCTGAAGTTGATGGAATATATTCTTTTAGGATAGAATGATCTTACTCACCGGTGTATCTGTATTTAAATCCATGGTGTCATTGAACAACTCAACAACAATAAAATATACTCACAATGCTAGATTTAATAGAAGAAAAAGTCAAGAAATTCACTGTTAAAAAATAAGAGGAAACCCCTGAAGAAACCTAACCCAGAACAAGAACCAGGTTCTTGTAAGTTGCTTTTAAATAAAGAAGACAAACACTTATTAAATTAAAAACCTCCTCACTCAAGGAAGGAAAAATCTCGTTTTATTAATTCCACTATAAGATTTTGTGATTACAACTCAATAATCAAAAGCCTTATCTGTACTACCTCTCTCGATTGACTCCAATCGATCTCTCCAAAAGGCCAAACCCACATTTTGTTACACCTCTTACTAACACTCAACCCTACAAAGAGCCAAACCCACCCTTTGTACAATAAACTGTAAATTACAATCAAAACAAAAACAAGACAAATAGTTCTACACGATAAAACCTTCTCACTCAAGAATGTTTTAAACGTAGAAATCCTATCAACCTTGAAGACTTCAATTTGATGAATAATTCTCCCTTGTTCTCTGCGTGAAGTCGTGACTTTCTTCCTCTGCCTCGTGCTCTTCTTATAGAGTTTTTGCCTTGTACAATCCTTACTGATAAGGTAAGGAAGTTATGTTTAAACAATGATTCTTTTTTAAAGTACAATCCTTATTATACACAACTTCCTTCCTTAATAATATATTTAAGGTTTTCCTTATTTTTATCAACTTATACCTTTAATATATTATTTTTGGCTTTGACAAATAACTCTATTTTCTTGATTACTTGGCTGACCCATTTTACTCGATCTTGGACTCGAGCTTGGCTTCTTTTGTTGCGTACATTTGCTACTGATTATTTGCGCTTCTTGTCTATCATCAAAACATGAATTATCGATTCCATCATATTCTATCATATTACCCTTTTTTGATGAAGACAAACAAATCTTTCTGTGTGATGCATGCGCAAATACTCTTCCCCCTTTTGACAAATAAAAAAGAATCCAACAGCGGCTAAACAAACCCAATCAACATCCATAACAACAATATAAGCCCAGCCAGTTGAGCATAATAAGTTTAAACAACTAAGAGAACCAGGTTCAAACAAGATGCTTTTTCAATGTGAAGGTTGACCAGACTTAGTTTCAGCATTTGAAGTGTCAAGTTCAGCACCTAACTTCTAGTTTTCTGACTCAAGAGTGGAATACTTTTCTTCAGCTACTTTAAGTTCCCTGAGTAACTGAGCAACATGACCAGATGTACGTGGAGACGCTTTTGCAACCTGCTCTGACTCCATGGGAATGCCACAATCAGCAAGAATGGTTTGAGTGAACATATCTGCACGAGTTAAAATCCTGCCTTCTCCCAATGGTACTTCAAATGCATCAAACACTCTAGTTAACAGATTTCCAAAAACTTCAATTCTTTGTCATCCATCAAAACTACAAACTTCATGTTTTCTCATTTCCCAAGTATTTCCCCCTTTTTGATGATGACAAACTATGCATATGTCTATCCACATTATATAATTTCCCCCTTTTGGCATCATTGAAAATCAACAACCAAAGAACTCGAATAACATTCAATGAGTGCAATATCATTTTTAACTCATAGCCATTTGGGAAACACTTTCAAGTACACTTCTACTAACAAAATGGTTAGTTAATCTGAGGATATTAGTCATCTTACACTCATACACAATTAAGATCTTCAATGAGAAATGAAATAAACAAATATGTACCAGTTTATGCCCTTAATCAAAAACATATAATATCATGAGTATGAGACAGACATAAGCACATCAAAGAGTCAAAAGAGTATAAAATTTGAGGATAAGGATTGAGACAAAGATTACTAAAGTGAGGAAGAAAGGGATGTTTACTGCCATTGATAATTTTTTTTTCAGTATGCCCATTGTTCACCAGCTTTTTTATTCTGATCAGTTTTCTTAGAATGTGAAATTTCATCAAGAGAAACATGAGATACATCATCACCTTTTTTTTAACTCTACTCCGTAACATTTTCATTCCTCCATGATTTTTTTTGATAGCCTTTTTCTTGATGACAACTTTGAAGGAGTACCAACTACCAGTAAGAGATTCATCACGTTTTGGTGCACAAAGAGATGTGTTTATTAATAATGAAGGCAAGCAACAATTTATTTCTGTGAGAATTGTTTCCCCTAAGAGATAGACAAGTTAGACACTTGGAATGGATGCAATATCAATTTAGAGTTTTGTGAACCTAGTTCAGATGTGGGTGGTAAAGCAAGGTTCCCCCTAAATTGAAGCATGAGTGACTTCAATACTGAGATTTTCATCATTAGAGCAGTTTGAGATTGAACGATGCTTATTGTCAAAGAGGGTTCTTGGTGATCTTTAAGAAAGTTGAATTTTTGATGATCGACCAGGTTCATTAGTGCTTATGTTTGACCCAAACTCAAGAAATTAATGCATTGAAAAAGGATGGTACATACCTGAGTATTACAGAGAAACTAGGTTCCCTTTTTTTGTGTGTTTCTTCATGATTTACTTAATGGTGTTAGCAAAGAGAACAGATAACCTCCGCAGACTTTCTAAGCATTGTTTTAGATGTGACTTGAGTGTGTACCTGTTACAGTATGAGGTTGAGTTAGGAGATATTCATTGTATAATTACTCAAGCGTAAGATTATTGTTTTACTAGCCAATTATTAGAGGAAATCATGATAATGCATCAAATTGTTTCGATAACACCATGCTTTGACTGATTTTTCTCAAGTTCTTCATATTCAAGGCCTTCACAAGAATGTCGCATCATCATATTCTCCCAGATCAAATGAATCTCAAGCTGATTCACTGAGAACCAACCCTTGTCAATTTTTAATACCTTCCAATGAACAACAAGGACCATGTTCACACAACAAAGTTCCCCCAAAGGTGTGCCATACTCTTACTGTCTCCATTGCTCTAATATTTCCCCAATCTCTAGAACCATAGATAAGTAGTAATTCATGTTGCAGGTGCATCAATGATTGTTAGCTGTGAACCAGGTTCATATGCAGTGTTCCCTAAATTTGCATCATCAAAGATGTTTGATATCATGTCACTTTCTTCAACTTTTTTTTTTCATTTTTCTCATCCTTTTCAAGGAATAAACTGCCTCCTTGAAAATCAAAGAGCGAGAGGAATTTTCTACCATTTTTAGCACCATTTTGGAGCATGCACTATTCATGTACCAAGTTGGCCTTTTCCCTCTCACCTTCACCTGAAACATAGTCAACGATTAGTCTTGGGAACCCAGATTAGCTTGGGCCCCTTTATGTGAGTAAAAGGATGAATAAGATTTCTTCTAGCCCATAAAGGCAAATAAGAAAACCTTTTATTTGGAGCATTTTTATTTCGAACCAGGTTCTTAGCCGTATCAGTCTTTTCCTTTTTGGTGAACCTAACATTTTTCTGAAAAGCCTCAAATAAAGCTTTACATTGATTCTTTAAATGACCTGAGTTTCCACAATGAGTGCATAAACTTTTTGACATGTGAATAGTGTGTGACACAAGATTATTCTGTTTTTTAAAACCTATCCCACTTCGACTAGTGGTTTGCTTTTCTTGAATCTGAGTTAAAATTTCAGAGGACCTGGTCCATCTAAGATTTCTTTCCAGATCCAGTTTGGTATGATCAAGATTTTCTTGTAACAACCTATTCCTTTCTATTAAAGCTTGATATATTATGGTTAACAATTTTAGTTTTTCTTCTAGAGCTAATTGAAGTTCACTAGCAGAGTTTTTGCCCTTGTGACTTAACTCTGAGATTTTAATATGTTATTTTATTTGAAAAAAGTGATTGTGTTTCTCAAGATTGTCATTGACTTCTCTTAAAGATGTATAGTTGCCCATCACTTGTTCTCTTTCAGAATTGACAAACTGATATGCATCTATAAGAGTACTCAATAAGGACTCTAGTTCCTTTTTAGAATATGATTCAATATTTACTTTGATGTGATGAAAACTTACCTTGCTTTGATTGTCATCTTCTTCATTATCTTCAGAATCTGATCCAGCCATGAGTGCTAGTATGGTTTCTTGTGATCTGCAGGTTTCCTTTTCTTTCTTGGTTTCCACTGCTACAAGGGCAAGAAAGTCATAATCATCTTCTTGTTCTAGTGCAAGAAGAGACTGGTTTTCTGTCTCATCACCCTCAGACTCTTCATCAGATGAATTCCCCATTGCTGCAAAGGCCCTCTTCATTGTCATATCTGCCTCTTGTGTTGTCATTCTTCTGTTTGAGGGGACAACCTTATCCTTTTTTATGTCTTTGCCCTTCTCAAAGTTTGCCTTTTTCTGCTCTAAGGCCCAAAGTGGACAGAATTTGATGAAGTGATCTGTACTCACTCACTTATGACAAACCTGGTCTTTAGTGTTTTCATATGGTTTTTGAGAAGCTTTCTTTTGAAAGGTCTGCCCTCTCTTTAGCATTCTGGTGAAACTTTTGGTTATGAGGGCAATATTTTCCTCTTCAAAATCATCTGATGTAGTAGCTTTTAGAACCAGGTTCCTTTCCTTTCTTTTTCCTCCAAATTCCTTTTCTTGGTTTTTCTTGAGTTCGTATGTGATGAGATTACCAATTAACTCATCCATGGCCAGTGAGTCTAGGTCGTGGGCTTCAGTGATAGCCTCGACTTTGCTTTCCCAAGTTTCAGGAAGGACACTCAAGAGTTTCCTTACTTCCTTTCCATTAGGCACTATCTCTCCTAAAGAGTATATCTCATTAATGATGGAGGTGAACCTGGTGTGCATGTCTTGAATAGTCTCCCCTTCTGCCATCCTGAACAGCTCATATTGCCTGTTCAATTTATTAATTTTAGACTTCTTGACTTGCGTTGTTCCCTCATGAGCGGTTTGTAGTGTTTCCCATATGGCTTTGGTATCTTGACAAGACGAGATTCGATTGTATTCGTTTGGTCCTATGCCACATATCAGAATTTTCTTGGATTTAGCATTGTTTTGAATTGCAAGCTTGTCTTCAGCATTCCATTCTTTTCATTCCTTTGGGATTTTGGTGATTCCATCAGTTGCGGTTTTCATAGGTATGGTTGGGCCATCTAGAATTACTCCCCATAAATCAGGATTTTTGCCAATAAGATGGTCCATCATACGATTTTTCCACCATCCATAATATTTGCCATTGAACAGTGGTGGTCGTGTTTGTGAAGCTCCTTCTTGTGGGGTAGGTGGTGCTGCCATTGAGTCTTTTCAAGGTGTGAATCTTTTATCGAAAAGACCTGCTCTGATACCAATCGAAGAAACCTAACCCAGAACAAGAACCAGGTTCTTGTAAGTTGCTTTTAAGTAAAGAACACAAACACTTATTAAATTAAAAACCTTCCTCACTCAAGGAAGGAAAAACCTCCTTTTATTAATTCCACTATAAGATTTTGTGATTACAACTCAATAATCAAAAAGCCTTATCTCTACTACCTCTCTCGATTGACTCCAATCGATCTCTCCAAAAGGCCAAACCCACCTTTTGTTACACCTCTTACTAACACTCAACCCTACAAAGAGCCAAACCCACCCTTTTGTACAATAAACTGTAAATTACAATCAAAACAAAAACAAGACAAATAGTTCTACACGATAAAACCTTCTCACTCAAGAATGTTTTAAACGTAGCAATCCTATCAACCCTGAAGGCTTCAATTTGATGAATAATTCTCCCTTGTTCTCTGCGTGAAGTCGTGACTTTCTTCCTCTGCCTCGTTCTCTTCTTATAGAGTTTTTGCCTTGTACAATCCTTACTGATAAGGTAAGGAAGTTATGTTTAAACAAGGATTCTTTTTTAAAGTACAATCCTTATTATACACAACTTCCTTCCTTAATAATAAATTTAAGGGTTTCCTTATTTGTATCAACTTATACTTTTAATATATTATTTTTGGCTTTGACAAATAACTCTATTTTCTTGATTACTTGGCTAACCCATTTTACTCGATCTTGGACTCGAGCTTGGCTTCTTTTGCTGCGTACATTTGCTACTGATTATTTGCACTTGTTGTCTATCATCAAAACATGAATTATCGATTCTATCATATTCTATCAACCCCTTTATTTATTAAAAAAGGTTACAACCTTTTGAAAAAACCCACAATCTTACAGAAAAGTTGCAGCTCTTAAAAAAGTCAAAACTCTTCAGAAAATTCACAACTCTTCACGAAAGTCGCAACTTTTCATAAAACTCATAACTCTTCATAAAAGTCATAACTGTTCATTTTGCACTCACACCTTTTAAAACAACACAATTATCCACACGTGAAAAATACAAGAGTTAAACACAATTTTTAAAGCTGAAGATATCCCCGGTTTCAATATCTTTGGTCTTGGATTCATTTTCACTAGTAAATAAGTGATAGGTGCATGAAGATACAACCTCTTCTTACTAGGAATAACAGATGAAAAGTTACTAGACTGTCGAACAAGGACTCTAGGCTGCAAATACATGATAAAATAGAGTACTATTAAAAAAACATAGCAAGTATTACATTGTCATATCAAATTTCAACAACAAATAAGAAATCAAATTGAGGCCTGTTCATTCCCGGAAACTGGCATGATTCTAGAATCAGATAAAGATAATGCTTTGTTTTTCATCTCGAAACAATATCAATCAAGTCGTAGAACAAAATTGAAACACTAGTCAATAGATCACACTTCTTCCTCTTTGATATCATCAAAGTATATATGTATGTTGATTGTATCAAGCAATGAACGGTAATTAGTAATTAGAAGTAGGGATATGAAAGTAAAGAGGTAGCCATTTGTAAATAGTTTTCCTTTTTTGGGGTACAAGTGTTCTCCCCCCCCACCCCCCTACCCACAAAAAAAGGGAACATTAAATAGCATTAATTAATTTTCCCAGATAAGGGAATAATTTCTCTAGAGATGGTTATTCTTTAAGTTCACCTTTAATAGTCTTTTCTAGCAATGATTATTTAGTTTATGATACACTCTAGCAATATGTTAAAATAATTTGTTCAAGCGATTTCTATTAGAAAAGCTCTTGAATTTGCTATTGTTGGTTAGAAAATCTCCAAATAGAGTAGTTAAAAGTGTATTTTTTATCATATCACTTGATATGTTGTGTTCAGATATGAGTTAGTATCTGTGATGTTTAAATGATTTCACTCATTTATTTCTTTACATTCATATGTATTTTTACATACTGCAATCCTTTCAGTTCAGTTATTTGTTATCCAACTTTTTTTATACTCTTATATACTTGTACATTCAATGTACTGATGTCAGGTACTTAAGATCTTCAACTGTAGTTTCATTGAGATCAC
The DNA here is from genome assembly GCF_036512215.1 of Solanum lycopersicum. NCBI lineage: Eukaryota > Viridiplantae > Streptophyta > Magnoliopsida > Solanales > Solanaceae > Solanum > Solanum lycopersicum. Next base: position 18,022,442 of record NC_090802.1, read on the forward strand.
TTCATCTATTTGTTAGCTTTTGAGTGAGGTCTCCTTGCTTTCGGAGGACTCTATATTTTATGAGAATGTTAGTAGTAGTTTTTTTAAGTATCGTGGGTCTTGTCAAGACATTCGTCTTTATAGAGGCTCCATAGATCAGATAGATAATTTTGGAGAGTCTTTCGATTTCAAATATTTTATATAAAATTCATGTTCTCTCTCTCTCTCTCTCTCTATATATATATATATATATATATATATATATATATATATTTACATATACATATACACATATATACATATATACATATACATATACCAGATAGATAATTTTGGAGAGTCTTTCGATTTCAAATATTTTATATAAAATTCATGTTCTATATATAGATATATATGTATATATTTACATATACATATATACATATACATATACATATACATATATATACATATATATATATATATATTTATATATATATATATATATATATATATATATGTGGTCGTCTATAAAGATGAATGTCGGGACAAGACATTCAGTAAAGTATTGTCAAAAATTTCTTTAAGGTTGATTGTTAGTGAAAAACTTAACTGATAACAAAATACAAGATTACAATAGAAAATAAAATGAAGAAAATAAATATCTTCAATTTTGAGGTGCGGATCTCTCGCTCACTTCAAGGAGATTCAAACCCACTGCAATAAATATTTTCACCGGTCCATCAGTAGTACTCTTTGACTTGTCCCCTCCTGGATACAATAACCTTCACAAAATATAACTCAACAAACTCTGGACAAGAGTTTAGTCCAAAGCTCCACAAAAGAAACACCTCCCTTCAACTAATAAGATCTCTTTTTATGACTAACTTTTATGCACTTGTACTATAAACCAAACAAAGAGCACCACTATTTATACTAGAAGTCTTCCTAGAAATGAATAGGAAGATAATGGTTTAGTAAATAGTGATGTTAATGGTCTTTAGAGTTATATATGTTAAATAGGTTACAAAGAATAATGGAGGAATAAAGAGTGAGGATAAAAGATAAATAAGTTAGAGAAGTAATGCCAAAGGCCACCACGAACAGCTAAGAGCTATTAACAGTACAAACAGTAACTCCAAATGGAGTAAAGTTAAGTGCCACAAACAGCCAGCAGCCATTACACCACACAAATGAAAGTCAATAAAATATATATCCTAATGCAACTGTGAATAAAGGAAGTAAAAAACAACGGTCAATGTGGCAATGCAACATTTTTTATAATATTAAATTTCTCCACACCAACATGTTTATATATGCTTGAGTTAGTCTTCTGCTTGTAGTCAACCAACATGAGGATTCGCTTGAGAACTACTAATAGTTCTCGAGTGTTGATCACATCCATGATGTAGGCTCGGCTCGTGATAGTATACTTTCTAAACATCTTTAGTGAACCTAACCTACGTACTGGGGAAAAAAACCCTACCCAGACGCAAATCATGATTAGTTCTCATAGACAGGGTTGGCTCTATGTCTTACAAAATAAGGCACTTGCTATAGGCCTCTAAATCCTCATATTTAGAGATAATAATTATTATAGGTATTTTAAAAATAAGAAAAAAATATATTGTCTGTTCATTTTTTAGTTTAATATGCCCAAGACTCCATATGCACCGCTTTTTGAACAGATAGAAAGAGCTAACAAAAGAATCAATTTGCTCAGTATTATATTTTCCTCTAATTTAATAGAAGGAAGTAAAAAATTCCTTCGAAGACTCCAAAATCCACTAGAATAGGTACATGATGGTCTACAAAAGTACAAGCCTGTGAAGCTAAAACGTACTTCTATTATGATACATGTCATTGAATTTTTGACTTATCATATATCATCAATGCAATGAACACTAGTCTTCATGCTTTATCAATCACAAAGAAATTTATACAATATTTTACTAATAGTTTCAAATAAATTTGGTAGGTAATGTTTCATTGTGTGCCGTTCTATTTGGATTATATATTTTTATAATTTCATTTTATTTTTCAACTGAGAAATAAGGCCCACTTTGATATTTTTGTAATTAAAAGATTGATTTTAAAATTATTTTTTAATAAAATTCAGTAAATATGAGTTTGTTAAGGGTTGTAGGTTCACAATGGGCGCATTATCAGATTAAGAAGCAAAAAGAGACGATCTGGAGTCAAAGTTTGTTAATGAACTCCAGCAATTATCAGGTATTCTCGTTGAGATAGATAGGTTATTTTTGAAAGACTCTTAGCTCAAGTGCAACAATTTCAGGTATAAAGAAGAAGGAAAGAGTAGCAAAAACATAACAACTTATAAGAGAAGCAGTGTAAAGCCTATAAAAAGAATTACCAACAAAAACTAAATAGTGCAGCGGCCGAAACTGATGATGATAGATATAAAAAATTAGAACTGCGAAAATGTGTATCAAATTCTAGCATGTGCCGATAACCACAACAATTGTATTGTTCATTTTTTTGTTCTAATTCTTTCAAAGCTCTTATATTGGAACAGTAATACCAATTGTTTCACTTTGTTTTTGTAATTTGGTGATTGTATTCCCCCTTATTATCTATAGTCCCTTAATCTGAAAAATTCAAATAAGGGTACAGTGTGCATACACACTATCATAAATAGTCCCGCTAGGCCAAGGTAGTGTCAATGGTCTCTCTACTCCATCCAAAGTATGTTAAGGATGGCTAAAAGCTAAGGGCTTAAAATAATATACAAAGCCAACATTCACATTAGAAACATAAACTACCAGCATTCATGCTAAAGAAGAAGGGAAAATGTACAGTACCCCCCAGACTATGACCTAAATCCCAGAGACACAACTTAACTATTCTAAGGTCCTATTCCACAAAGTCGGCATGCACATTAATAACTTAAACTACCATCAAACTTTTTCACAGTATAACTCGATAGGAATAAGAAGTTTTATTTCTTCTCCCTACTAATTTATTCTTCTTGTTTTATACATTTTAATAACATGCTAAGCGCAAGCTCTAGCCAATTGAGATATCTAGTTCAAATGAATATCATATTCTTTTTCTTTGTTCTTTATTAGACGGAATGAATTAAGAGAACCCTATACTTTGTTCTGTTTGACACTCGGACCCTTCTACTTACAAATTTTTCAATTGGACACTTAAACTTATTAAACCACACTTTTATAAACCCTTTGACCATTGACCAAACGTATGTGACATTTTTTTTCCTGAATCGTATAAAAAATGTTGTTACATATGTTTAAAACTAAGTGAATACAATTTTTTCAATTTAAATATTATAAACTTACAAAAAATTTAATAATTAAAAAAATAGAGCTTTCCTTCTTGTTAATTCCTCTTCAATGTGAAAAATATACTAGGTGTTACGAAATATATATAGATCTGTTTCTTGATATTGTACAAAGATAGAGATAGATAGCATATCTTTAGGATTTCCTCTTTATTTGTTTCCTTAGTTAGCTTCTAATATTATTTTATTTATACATCTTTACCTATTGAATAAGATACAAGTCACTCTGCATTTCCTTGCACATGGTATCAGAACTACTTTCATTCATTCGGGGTCCCCGTCCACGATGCAGTCGGGCCTGGGCGTGAAGGGGGAACATTAGAGTGGGTAAAAGTCCCACATTAGTTGGGGAACGGACTGGTGGTATCCTTATATGGAATTGGACAATTCTTTCCTCATGAGCTAACTTTTGGGGTTGAGTAAGGCTAAGTTGTCATATCTTTACACTAGGAAAGAAAAAAAGAAGAAAATAAAATCTAAATAGCAAAATAGATGAAAGATATGGAAAGAGAAGAAAGAACAGAAAGAAATCAAGAAAGAAAGGGTTTTTGAGAGTTTGAGATTTCTTTTTAAAAAATATTATTTGTATTAAAAAATTCACGTGACAATTTATATCTAATGTAGAAAGAAATACATGGTCATAGTGGGTTTAAAATAGTGTGTTTTAATAACTTCAAGTGTTCATTTGACAAAGACGTGTAAGGTCCAGATGACAAACGGAGCCAAGTAAAGACGTCTATCAAGACCATTCCTCCCGTTTATTAATAAGTCCAATTCAGCTGTGTATTACTACACTTGTTCTTTTAGAAAAGTTTTAAAGTTGGGCATTCAATGTGTATGAGAGTTATTGTTCCTTTGAGAATGTTGTCATGTTTTAGTACTTTACTATTTCATCCTTTTTCTTGAACTATACTTGTTATATTTTTTTCTTGACCTGAGTCTATCGAAAATAGTTTCTCTACCTAGGAAAGGTGGGGATACAGTCTATATACACACTATCAGAAACAATCGCTCTAAGTGTTAATGGTCTCTCTGGTATGTTGATAAATGACGGCTAAAAGCTGTGTTTAAGGCCTAAAATCAATACACAAACAGCAACTTAAACTACCACCATTCATGTCAAGGAAAGTCACAGTAGAGAATATTAAAAAGCGAGTTCAATGGACAGCCTATTCGAAACAAGATTAAAGCAAAAACAGTTTTTCCCATGGCTAATTTTATAGGATTAGTAAGCTATCAACTCAAAATCTTCTTTTCTTCAATCTGGAGACATCAAGATTACCACCACCTTCTTGCTCTTTCACATTTCTGATTTTTCTCTTGCCAAACTTCCTTCTTTCGCCACTTTAAAGCTCAGGTAATCTACCAGATGTTTCGGCCGATCAAAGTACCCGACACCATCATCCCTCTCCCGATCAGGTGCACTACCTCTGGTAGAATGAGACCTCGGATTCCCATACTCCTGTACACCATCCACATCCCTCATATCATTCACACAACTAGCAGAATAAAATGTATAGTCACACCTTTGAGGACCTATTGCTTCTTCAGTAAAAGAAGTTCGTGAAGAAGGACTCGTTCTATCTTCCCTGTGCATAACCGGAGACCTCTGCTGAGATAAATCTTGACAACCATTCAATTCTTCCTTCAATCTCCTTGTAGGAAGGGACCAAGTACGGGATCTAACAGGATATTTTGACCTCATTCGAGGGAAACCGCTTTTCTGTATCGCAGTACACTCTGTATCACCCTGAGCGACATGACTAACAAGTCCAACGTACATAGCCTGCTGCTGAATATCAGTTTATAACTCTATATTGAATTTCTCACTATGCCGAACACCAACATAGGCGAAGCAATATCTACCAGTGCATCTTCTTTAACTGATATTCCTGGGAGATCTACGAAGCATTTGAGTGCCCATCATGGCAACAACTTCTCTTCCATTGGGAGACTGTCGACGTTCAGGTGGATGCCGTAATTAAGGCAAGTCATAATTTAATGGATTCCTCCTCCTATTAGTCCCAAAGGCAGGACCATCATAGTCATTACGTCCATTTGTAGATTCCAAAGTAGGAGCTGCAAATGTATGTCTTGAGGGATAATCAGCAACACCTCCAAATCTTTCAAAATCACGCCCAGAATACCGGCCACGACCCCAGCCCCTCCCTCTTACACACATGAAGTTCCCCCTTGAGCTACCAAATGAATGGTCCTGAAACCTATCTCGCACAAATTTAGGACCATAGCCATAGATTTCATCTCTGGAAAAAACACAGTAATAAAAAGTCAAGAGTTGAGCAGCATTATATAGAAGAAAATAATTACACATGAAATAACAATAAAGAGAAAAATCACCTATTCCTTTGTAGATTGAATTTCTCCTCCTCCATATAAGAATACCTCTCTCTTCCACTTCTGGAAGGTAGCGGCATACCCGTTACAGGTCAAAAGACAGCGACATTCTAAAGAATTTTTTCAGCTTTCTCATCACACGCTTTCACAAAGTCCTCATGAGACTCTACATGAAGCGGCATACTATAACCTTTTTCTTTACTAGTGAAGCAAAGAGAAGAATGAACATTGTTACTTGACGGTTCAATACTTTTTCCTAAATCAATACCCTCAGTCACTGGGTCTTCTACAATCGACTGCATCATGCATTCTCGGATCTCACCTTCTTCACATTCCTCATCCTGTCTGATGCACCCCACGCTCTTAGTACCAACTGATATAATTATCTTTTCCCTGTCATTTGTAGACCCTTCACCACTTGCAACCAATTTATGAGTGTCTTCTGTCTTTTTGTATACCTTGTGATCTTCATTCATGCTCGCAGAAATAGATGCCTCCACTTTATCACTGCATACAATTTAGCTCTTTAGAAGCAATATCAACTTCATTATCTTGTAACAAGGCTTCTTCTACAGGTTCTGACTTTGACTGCAGAACTGAGGAGTCAAACCCTCGAAAAGTAGTACCAAGACTAACATGAATCACATTTGCAGACTTGTGACGTCGGGAAGGATTTATTGATGAGATGAGAAAATTAAATTCCTGCTCACTAGCACCAACGACTTGCTTCCCTTTATCACCATTAGAACCAATAACAGAAACATGAAGTTTCCTTAGGCCTAATGACAGTTCACTGTGCCCTGAATTGGTAGGAAATTCAAGTTTACTGTGGCTTTCCTCTTGTATGGGAACAACTTTATTCTTGACAGAAACTTTTTCCATACCTAAAGCTTGCTGGCCAGCTAATTTTTTTGGGAAATGCTGGTTTCACTAGATCCTTAACATTTCTTGAAGGATGGATTGGTGCACAATGATAGAGCATAGAGTACCACTTGTTCCTAATAGCAAGATCACTCAAAGAATTACTAGACTGTTGGGAAAGAACACTAGGTTACAAATACTAAAAACAAAGCAAGTATTGTTAGCATGATGGACAACTAAATGATTGTATATATCAATGTAACTATATCAGAGGCGGCTCAACGTAATTAGGGGCCTAATGCGAAATTTCAATTCGCAGTGTAAAATATAAATAAACTTTAGACATATTTATGCAAAAAGTTATTTTCTTACACTATTTAGATAAAAATATTAGTATTTAATATTGTTTTTTCAGTTATTAGTTTTAGGTAAGATTTTATCAATTCTATATTGAAAAACATCATTTCAATGAGGCAATTATTTTATGTATTGTTAACATAATGATATATGTAATAAATTGACAAATATTAAATAAATATAAGAGTTAGAACCATCGAATTTGCCCCTCCCCCCCAAAAAAATAAAATAAAATTTGGGCGCCTAAGGGAAAGGCCTTGTTTTTCATAGCATAGAGTCGACCCTGAACTATATAGTGATGTACATAAGTATGATCATATAATTTGCTACAAAATCAAAGAAATAAATATTGTGATAGAATAACTTATTTGGAGGAATAACAAGACAGATTTAGAGGGTTTGAATAGCAGATTTGTAGATATAGAATAACTGATCTTTAGGAATAGCAATGATAAATTTTTAGGGATGTAAACCTTATTTTCTCTATATAATGGAATGACTCTCACTTTGAAAGTTATTCAGCAAAAAAATTAACATTGTATAAGAGTTAGGACCATCCAAATTATTGTTTACAAATGTTGGTCCCCCATTTAGAAGTGATCACAGTCTAGTTGAGTCTTTGTAGTTTTCACAACTATTTAAACGTAAGAATTCACATCACTTTGAATCCTTCGGTGATCGTTTTACTGGAAAAAAGATATTTTTCTATGGAGTTTCAGTTTCAGTTGTTTGTCACCGGCAAAAGAAGTATGGGTCCATATAGATAGAGGTGATCCTGCTCATACTAATGCAACAAAAATAGGTGAATGGAAGATTAAAGATGCTCGGGTGATGACATGGGTTCTAGGCTCAATTGATCCTCTTATTGTTTTTAATCTCAGGTCGTAGAAGACAGTTAAGGACATGTGGGATTACTTATAAAAGGTTTACAACCAAGATAATAGTGTGAAATATTTTCCATTAAAGCATGAAATTGCTAATTACTCTCAAGGAGGTCTTTCTATTCATGATTATTTATCCGTATTTCAGAACTTATGGGCTAAACTTACAAATATTGTCTATGTCGAAATACATATTGAGCCTCTATCAATGATTTGGGTATGTAGCAAGAATTAATGGGAAATAGAGGGAAGGAGAGGAATTTGAAAAGTTGAGATTTGAAAAGTCCTCTAATGCTTTAATGGAAAAAGACAATTGTCCCTCATAGGTAATGGAAAGGAAAATAGGAGAGTTTAAATAGATAAACACTCCTATTAATTGTTAAAAGGGTTGGAAAGAGGGACCCCCCTCACGCCGTCGTCGTCATTGTCGTTGCTCGCTTCGGTTTCGGCTTTGGAAAATGATCGAGAGATTATTTTTTGGACAAAATTTATTTTATTTATTTATTTAATTAATTAAATGGCCAAAAAATATTTTCAACTAATTAGATGATAAAAGAAGTTAACCGAAATATTTTCAACTTTTTAGTTAACCCGACCCAACTCGGATCCGCGCGCGTGACCCATTTTAGTTTCCGTTATATTTAAAATTTCCTCCATGACTGTTCTGAAAGGTTGCAACTTTCAGGAACAGTCAAAACCATTTGAAAGTTTGCAACCTTTCATGAATGGTCGTGTCAATTCTGAAAGGGTTGCAACCTTTTAGAATATATTCTTCTTGCCTATAAATACCACTCAGTCTTCAGAATATTTTCTAACGAATTTTCTGATCTTCCTTCTTCTTCTAAACACATATTTCTTTGTGTACTTTACTGTTGTGGATTGATTCACTGACAGTAGAGTTTTTGGTATCTACACTCTATTGATTAAGATCATTTTACCCTGGGAGGTTATATTCCAAATCAAACCTCGGATACTAGAGGGGAATAATTTTCTTAAGGGGACACTGTGAATTCAGTGGACTTGATTTTCATCCAAACTAAAAATATTATTTCAGATTCTGGTAACTTTTTACAGATTCAAGTATTTTTGAGAAATATATTTTTGTTCATCTTACTTACTGGTTCTATAAATTTTAGTTACTTCGTGTTTTTGAACAATTTATTACAACCATTAATTTCTAATTTTGAAAACACAGATTGACAAACAATCTTAAGGAAATTATTAAATCTGTGTTTCTGGTGGAGACAAAAATCTTCGTGATTTTATACTTCTTTAAGTCTGCAATTATAGTTTATTGCTTACTTATATTGTATCAATTTTTGTTTATCAGAAATGTCAAACACTGGTGTTACAGTGACTGTTCCTTCACCAACCCGAACTCTTGTACCACAAGCAGAGAAATCGGGTAAATTCATGGGTGTGAATTTCAAAGGATGGCAGCAACGAGTATTTTTCAGGCTTACCACTCTTGGTCTGCATAAATTTACAAGTGAAGATACTCCTGTTCCTGATGATATGCCAGACAGGGTAAAATTCATGATTGTTGAATTATGGGAATAGTCAGACTTCCTATGTAAAGGTTACATTTTGAGTTCTTTAGAGAATGACTTATATAATGTCTATAGTGCAATAACAACTTCAAAAGAGTTGTGGAATGCACTTGAGAAGAAATATAAGACAGAAGATGCATGTTTGAAAAAGTTTCTGGCACTATAAAATGGTAGATAGTAAAACTGTTGGATCACAAGTGTAGGAACTTCAACTTATTCTCCATGATCAGATTGCTGAAAATATGATAGTAAATGAAGCTTTTCAAGTGGCTGCAATGATCGAGAAGTTGCCTCCTTCGTGAATGATTTCAAGAATTATCTAAAGCACAAGTGTAAAGAAATGAAGCTTCAAGATCTTGTGATTCGTCTCAAGATTGAGGAAGATAACAAAAAAGGCCAAAAAGAAGTCGCGTAAGAGTTCAGCAATCATTGGAGTTAATATTGTTGAAGAAGCTCCTATCAAAGACAAAAAGAGAAAGAAGTCCAACGGGCAGAAGTCAGAACAGGCCAAGAAGAAATTCAAAGGAACCTGTTACAATTATGACAAGGCTGGTCATGGATCTTCTGATTGTAATGCTCCAAGAAAGGACAAAAACAAAGGCAAATGCAAAAGTGAATCAAACATCGTGGAAAAGATGGAAGATGCAGATGATTTGTGTGCAATGATATTAGAGTGTAACTTAGTTGGAAATCCCAAGGAGTGGTTTCTCGACTCAGGTGCCACTAGACATATTTGCTCTGCAAAAGAAGCCTTTGCAACGTACACTTCTGCTGAGTACAATGAAGATTTATTCATGGGAAACACAGCAACAACAAGGATTGCAGGAACTGGGAAAGTAGTGTTGAAAATGACATCCGGCAAGGTGTTGACTTTGAACAATGTTCTTCAGGTCCCTACTATTAGGAAGAATTTAGTTTCTGCTGCACTACTCGCTAAGAACGGGGTTAAGTGTGTCCTAGTTAGTGATAAAGCTGTAATAAGTAAGAATGAAATGTTCATAGGAAAGAGCTACCTCAATGAGAGTCTTTTCAAACTAAATGTAATGGTTGTTAATAGTATTAATAAAAATTTTACTTATTGAAGTTAAGTGATTTATGGCATGCCCGTTTGGGAAATGTAAATTACAAAGCCTTGCGAAAATTGGTTAATCTAGAAGTATTGCCTGATTTTAAATGCGATAAGTCGAAATGCAAAATTTGTGTGGAAAGTAAGTTTGTTAAACATCCTTACAAGTCCGTTGAAAGAAATTCTAGAACTTTAGACTTAATTCACACAGATATATGCGATATGAAGTCAACACCATCTCGTGGTGGGAAAAAGTATTTTATAACTTTTATTGATGATTGCACTCGATTTTGTTATGTATATTTGATTAATAGTAAGGATGAAGCAATTGATGCATTTAAACAATACAAAAATGAAGTGGAAAATCAATTAAATCTAAAGATAAAAACGATTCGGAGTGATAGGGGTGGAGAATATGAATCTGCTTTTGCAGAGATATGTTTGGAATATGGTATTATTCATCAAACTACTGCACCTTATACACCACAGTCAAATGGTTTGCCAGAAAAGAAGAACAAAAAATTAAAGGAAATGATGAATACCTTAATGATCAATTCTGGTTCACCGCAAAACCTTTGGGGGGAAGCCATCCTTACAGCTAATAAAATACTCAATAGAGTAACCCATCAAAAAACACAATAAATTTCATATGAGTTGTGGAAAAGAAGAAAACCCAAATTGAAATATTTCAAAATGTGGGGGTGTTTAGCCAAGGTAGAGGTTCATTTATCGAAGAGGGTTAAAGTTGGACCCAAAATAATAGATTGTGTCTTTATTGGGTATGCTGTGAATAGTAAAGCCTGTCGATTTTTGGTTCATAAATCTGATAATCCTGAGATTCATGTTAATATGATAATTGAATCAGATAATGCAGAGTTTTTTGAAAACATTTATCCGTATAATACCGAAAATGACTCAACAAGTGAAAGACCTAAACTACCACGAGAAGAATCAATGGAATGTATTCTAACTAGGGAGGAACCTAGGCATAATACTCGGCAATGACAATATTCTTCTTTCAGACCAGATTTTGTAGCACTATTGTTTGAAAATGAGCCTCAAACATTTAAAGCAGCTATGTCTTCATCAGAGTCAATGTATTGGAAAGAAGTAGTCAACAGTGAGATTGTTTCAATTTTAAGCAATCGAACTTGGGAAGTAGCTGATCTTCCTCTAGGAAATAAACCTTTAGGATCAAACTGGATCTTTAAAAGGAAAAAGAAACCTGATGGGACTATTGACAAATATAAGGCTAGACTGGTTGTCAAAGGGTACAGACAAAAGGAAGGTTTGGACTACTTTGACACATACTCTCCAGTAACAAGGATAACATCAACTAGGATGTTAATAGCACTAGCCACGGTACATGATCTTAAAATCCACCAAATGGATGTAAAGACAACCTTCTAAATGGAGAGTTGGAGGAAGAAATTTACATGGAACAACCTGAAGGGTTTATAGTTCCTGGTAATGAAAAGAAAGTGTGCAGACTTGTGAAGTAACTTTATAGACTCAAGCAAGCACCCAAACAATGGCATGCTAAATTTGACCAAACAATGTTGGAAAATGGATTCAAGATTAACGAATGTGATAAATGTGTTTACATTAAAATATTACGAATCATGAATTCATTGTTTTTTTGTATGTTGATGACATGTTAATAATGAGTAAAGAAATTGATGATATAAATGCTACTAAGCGCATGTTGTCTAGCAAGTTCGATATGAAAGACTTAGGAGTTGCTGATTTAATCTTAGGGGTTAGGATTATCAAAACTCCCTTGGGACTAGCATTATCTCAATCTCATTATATTGAAAAAGTATTGGATAAGTTCAAATACTTGAATTTCAATGTTGTCCAAACTCCAATTGATTTAAGTTGTACATTTAAAAAGAATGAAGGTCAAACTAACTCTCAATTGGAATATGCCAGATGTTGGGAAGTTTGATGTATATTATGAATTGCACGCAACCAGATATAACTTGTGCTATTAGTAAAGTGAGTCGGTACACTAGTAATCCGAATTAAACTCAATGGATGGCTATGAAATATGAGTTGGGTTATCTAAAATATACACAACATTATGCTTTGCATTATAATAAATATTCTGCTGTGATTGAAGGATATAGTGATGCAAATTGGATCACCGGGTCAAATGATGTATTCATACTTGGTGGAGGAGTTGTCTCTTGGAAATTGTCCAAACAGACATGTATTGCTTGCTCCACAATGGAATTTAAATTCATTGCTTTGGATAAGGCTGGTGAAGAAGCAGAATAGCTCCGGAATTTTCTAGAGGATATTCCATTATGGCCCAAACCCGTTGGACCAATTTGCATACATTGCAATAGTCAAGCAGCAATAGGTAGGCAGGGAGCGTTATGTAGAACAGGAAGTCTCGTTATATACGATGGAGACATAACACCGTAAGACAACTGCTCTCTAGTGGAATTATCACAATTGACTATGTAAAATCAAGTGATAATGTGTTAGATCCACTAACGAAAGGCTTAGTGAGAGAGGCAGTTGAAAGATCATCTAAGGGAATGGGTTTAGGGCTTAGGACAAGTCAGCATGACGGTAACTCTATCTAGCAGACTGGAGATCCCAAAAGATAGATTCAAGGAGAAAAATAAATTTGTGGTTGACGGTTTGACATTGTCAATTAACTCAATCCATTCTCATGATGAAAACAATGTTCTAGAAAAGGTTAAGACTTTAAAGCTTGTTAATGAGGTAATAAAGCTTAAAGTTTTTAATGATTTGCTAAGTTTGGTAGATTTGACCAAATAGTGTATCTATGAGATGATATAGTTAGAAATCACCTATGTGAGTGTGAAGTGGAAGTCGCTTCAAAGAGAATTTTATATCAAAAGCCCATTCTCTATACACTCATGAAACCAGGAGGTGTTCATGGGTGAAACAAACACAACCGTAAGAATCATAAATTGTAAAGGGTTAATTGTGTGACATATGGTTGTTTAGGTATACACCAAAGCTCGATGGGTCAAAGATATCATATCTGTCAATTAACAGAGTATATCCGACATATGTTCACTATGGAAAGAACAAGGGGAAACCTACTTATCCAGATGCAATTAATCCTTGCTTGTAAAGTACACAATTGTCCGTGCATTCCTATGCTATAAATATTCTCCATCAATGTGGGGGATTGTTGGGTATGTAGCAAGAATTGATGGGAAATAGAGGGAAGGAGAGGAATTTGAAAAGTTCAGAACTTGAAAAGTTGGAAACTTGAAAAGTCCTATAATGATTTAATGGGAAAAGGCAATTGTTCCTCATCGGTAATGGAAAGGAAAATAGGAGAGTTTAAATACATAAACACTCCTATTAATTGTTAAAAGAGTTGGAAAGAGGGACCTCCTCGTGCCGCCGTCGTTGTCGCTCGCTCGCTTTTGCTACGGCTTTGGCTTTGGCAAATGATCGATCGAGAGATTAATTTTTGGACAAAATTTATTTTAATTATTTATTTAATTAATTAAATGGCCAAAAAATATTTTCAATTAATTAGTTGATAACAGAAGTTAACCGAAATGTTTTCAACTTTTTAGTTAACCCGACCAGACTCAGATCCGCGTGCGTGACCCATTTTAATTTCCGCTATGTTTAAAATTCCCGCCATGACTGTTCTGAAAGGTTGCAACTTTTAGGACTAGTCAATACCATTTGAAAGTTTCCAACCTTTCATTAATAGTCGTGTCAATTCTGAAAGGGTTGCAACCTTTCAGAATATATTCTTCTTGCCTATAAATACCACTCAATCTTCAGAATATTTTCTAACAAATTTTCTGATCTTCCTTCTTCTTCTAAACAAATATTTCTTCGTGTACTTTCCTGGTGTGGATTGATTCGCTGGCAGTAGAGTTTTTGGTATTTACACTCTACTGATTAAGATCATTTTACCCTGGGAGGTGATATTACAAATCAAACCTCGGATACTAGCGGGGAATAATTTCCTTAAGGGGACACTGTGAATTCAATTGACTTGATTTTCTTCCAAACTAAAAAGATTATTTCAGATTCTGGTAAGTTTTTACAGATTGAAGTATTTTTGAGAAATTAATTTCTGTTTATATTACTTACTGGTTCTATAAATTTCAGTTACTTCGTGTTTTTGAACAATTTATTACAACCAGTAATTTCTGATTTTGATAACATAGATTGGCAAACAAGAGTGTCCCACGAGCCCTCAAAATTGTAGGATCAAGTTTTTCAGGCTGGGATAAATTATTCCACTAATGATAACTCATCTTCAGAACAAGTTCTTACTCCTAAAATGTTACAACAAAAGACCATGTTAGCCTTTTCAGTGTTGGTATTACAAGGTAATGATGTTATATCTAATTTTTCGGTTGTTTATTTAGGTGCTTTAAATTATTTCACCAACTCAACGAGCATCATAAAAAAGTTTCATAAGTATAAAGGTCCATCACAAATACAAATTGCCAATGGTAGTAACTTACCCATTACCAACGTTTTGGACATTAATCCAACTTTGAAGAATGTTTTTATTTCACCAAAGCTCTCAAGTAGTCTTATTTAAGTCGGACAATTGGTAGATAACAATTGTGATGTGAATTTTTCTCGTAATGGTTGTCTTGTGCAGGATTAGATGTCGGGAACGATAATCGAAAGGGGCCTAAAGTTGGACGATTGTTTACTATACTCTTTTCCATTAATCCCATTCTATCTTTTGCTTGTACTCATAGTGCTAGTAAGACTAAGGTTTGACATAAGCATCTAGGACATCCAAATTTTGTTGTGTTGTTTCATTTATCAAATCCTGGTTTATTAAGAAATAAAAATCAATTTTTAGTTGCTTCCATTTGATTGTTCTACTTGTAAATTAGGAAAAAGTAAAACTCTTCATTTTCCTAATTTTGGTAGTCGTGCTACAAAGTGTTTTGATGCCATTCATAGCGACGTTTGGGGAATTTCACCAATTAGTTCTCATGTTCATTTCAAATACACTGTGACATTCATAGATGATTATAGTTAGTTTACATAGGTGAATTTTCTTTGATCCAAATCTGAGGTATTTTCCATGTTTAAGACATTTTGGCTCATTGTTGAGACTCACTTTTCTACATGCATCAAATTATTGATATCTGATTCTGGTGGAGAATATATGTCTTATGAATTTAAAAATTCTTGCTTGACAAAGGAATTGTCTCACAATACTCTTGCCCATATACACCATACAAAATGGAGTTGCTGAACAAAATAATTGTCATCTTGTAGATGTCACTCGTACTTTATTGATTGAACAACTAAATATATATATTAATGTAATTATATAATAGTATAAATTAGCATGATCATATACATTTGATGTAGAATCAAAGGAATATATATTCTGATAGAATAACTTATTTAGAGGTATTGCAAGGAAGATTTAGAGGGATTGAATAACAGATTTGCATAGATAAAATAATTGATCTTTAGGGATAGGAATAACATATCTTTAGGGTTGTGTAATCTTTATTTTCTCTATATAATGGAAAGACTCTCTCACTTTGAGAGGCCTTCAGCAGAAAATTGATAAGTGTTACACAGTTAGTGTAGAGATATTTTTAGGACTTGTAGAGATATTCTATAATCTTTTTAAAATAGGAACTCGATTCTGTTAATATTTGTAAAATAGGAACATATAGTTCTTTGCATATATTGACTTAGTTATAGTTATATAATCATATACATTTCTATTTTGAAATATATATATATATGTGTGTGTGTGTGTGTGTGTGTGTGTGTGTGTGTGTGTATTTTACTAAACAGATCGTCTAGCAGTTTTTTTATCAAAACAAAAATCCTCAACATAAATAAGTACAAGCAAAGGGGATAGGTCTTACCTTGTAAAATCTATGAGGTGACATACCTCCACTAATTAAAAAACATGAACAAAATAAGAGTTAGAAAGAGCTAGATATTCTATGATCATCATAAAATTTGTAATACACTCTATGATGATATTACAAATGAGAATGCTTAAATAATGCACAAATATGACATCCAAGAATAAAGTTGAGTTATGAACCTCATACTTTTCTTAAAAAAATAAATTTACGCCACTAGATAGGTACCCAAGAATTAGGTTTTTCCGCTTTAGAATGTAATGCTCGCATCCACAGAAAAATTTTGAAGAATACTTTTCACCATCAAACTTAAAAATATCCATATAAATTTGACAAAACCTATACAAAGTACTCATATAAATTAAACCTAACCAAAAGGTGACGAAAACTAAGTTTTCCAATTTTACAATTTCCTTTAACATCAAATTGTCTTGGCAAAAGCTTTCGCAACTCGGATAACACCAATTTTCCATAAGAAAATTTAATCATCACGGCTTGATGTAAATCTTCTTCCCTAGCAAACTGCTCTCTTTCTTCCATTGTAAATCTCATAGTGGGTTCTCCATGAATAAACTCAATGGGATTTAGTATGGGTTTTAATAGGTTTTGGGTCGTTTGTTGTGGTTTAAGGATCATTGCGTCGGATGCTTTTGTACTAAGGTTGACGTTTGTCTCTCCCACAGCCAGAGGCTGGGGAGAGGGCGAAGCAGCCATGGCTGCTATTTATGTCACCGTAGAGAGAGGGAAAGGAAAGAGCGGGGTCTAGGATTCTCTTTGAAGTACTTTCAAACTCAATCTTACTTTTACAAATGTTTGAATTTAGAATGATATATAGCCCATCTAAAGTAACCTGAAGTATTTTCCTCTTGTATTCTTCTTCAAGTATGACAAAAAAAAGTTGATGGTTCATCATTGCTTTTTGAATGTATTGGATCTTGTTGAAGTTATTGAAACTCTCATATGCTTTTGCTTTGCCAGTTGCATTGACATGTGCCTTGGAACAAACTCTCCTATCACTTTACCATCCCAATTGTGTTGTCTTCCATGTATCTTCTTTTTATTTTTTTTGCTTCCACTTCATTGATGCCTAGCTGAGTTATCCCCATCTCTAGCCACTTTATCAAAGCATATGTCCAACATATTATCTTCCTCATCCTCATCCTCGTCAAAATAATCATCACCCAATCACTAGCATAAGCATAAATTGGACTAAATCCTGATGCTAAACCCTCTTGTTAATTCTTCTTTGCGATTGTAATTTTGAGATACAAATTCTAGAGCTTGTGGACTCACTTTTCTATGCCAAAGAGGAGGTGAAACATGTATGATTTTGCTTTTCCAGTTACATTGACATGTGCCTTGGAACAAACTCTCTTATCACTTTACCATCCCAATTGCGTTGTCTTCCATGTATCTTCTTTTTGTTTTTGTTGCTTCCACTTCTTTGATGCCTAGGTGAGTTATCCCCATCTCTAGCCACTTTATCAAAGCATATGTCCAACATATTATCTTCCTCATCCTCATCCTTGTCAAAAGAATCATTGCCCAATCACTAGCATAGAGCTTGTGGACTCAATTTTATATTAAGAAGAGGAGGTGAAACATGCTCTTCTTCATCAACCAAATCACGCCACCTAGGAGTACTCATATCCCCTTGTTGTTTTTCTTTTAAAATTAATGAATCATTTGTAAAATTAGCTTGAGAAAGTGGTGACATACCTTTTTCCAAAATTTTATCATTCCGTGTGGATGATAAGAATTGTCCAAATTCTCCTTGATGTTTATCAGGTGAAATCCAAATTTCAGGAAGTTACAGTATGAGCTAAGATTCTCAATGTTACCATATATAGGTGGCTTGATCACTGCATTAGGTTTGAGTAACATGACAACCTAACTTTCTTGGATAGACTTAGATACTGTAGGACTCATAACATTAACATATATTTTGGTCTGCATGCTACATACTCCAATTGGTGCGCTAACTGATTGTATATCACTACCAAGATCGACAAAAGTTATCTCCTTCGAGTGATTAGAATCAATTAACTCTAATTCTTTATACATCCCGAGTGCTTTAAACGGATTTGTACTAACAATGTTATTTGATCCATTAAATTGCACTACTAGATTAGTAGTGTCATGACCAAAATTTAGACTCCAGACAAGACCGGCGTCGTTGACCTCTCAGAGGTCGCAGACAAGCCTACTTACGTCATTCTTACTTTACATAGGTTAATTTTTTAGCGGAAAATTTGAAACTATTTGTTTCTTAACATACTTATAAAAATATTCTCTTTAATACGTAATCGTTCACCATCAACAATTTAACATTAAGAGATAAGCAACTAAAAGAAATAGTTCAATTCTCATTAAGTGTGTAATTGCCAAATTGACACCAACACGTAGTCTGAATAAAAACAGGAAAGAAACTGTCATGACCCAAAAATCATGAGTCGTGATGGCACCTTTGTTCCCAACCAATAGGTAAGACAACGAACATATTTTAACAAACTTAATTAACTAATGAGTGAAAAGACAACAATTAACCAAATCTCCAACACTGAGTTCTTTATAAGTACGAATGCAGAAAACTGAAAGAAATACTACCCAAGAATTGGTGTCATAAGTACACGAGCTCTAAAATACGATGTAAGTCTAAAACTAAAATAATAAATCTAAAAAAAGGGATATCCTTTCTAAATACTGAATAACAGAATAAGTAAAAGATAGAGAGAGGTGTGGGCCAAGGAACACCCAAGCGGGTCACCACTACTCCAAGACACTCCAAACTCGGACTCAAACTGCGCCTCGATATGTGCTTCTACTCGGAATAAAAAATCTACACCACAAAGAGTGCAACAAGTGTAGTATGAGTATGAAACCACGTGTACCAAGTATGTCTCATTGATGGACAACGAAGAAGTAGTGACGGGAGTTTATATAAGAAAAATAAATTCTTAAATTATATAAGTATATATATATTACACTTACTATTTAAGTTTCATCAATAAAGGTAAACAAACATCAGTGTACTTTCCAACACCAAACAAAACATATAATCATAAAGAATGAATGATGTGATGAAATACAATGCAATATGATACCATGTAATGATATGTCTCAGAATACTCGGTATTCACTCAACCGTATATACATGATACTCCTCAGAAATACATCGATAGCTCATGATCCATGGGGGACTCGCGAAGTTCATATACCGACACGGACGATCTCCACGTGTCTGTGCGGACGATCTCAATGCACTATCATAATTTAAAAAAATTTCCGCACAGACGGTCTCCACGTGCCCAAATTACAATCTTAACATATCACCATCCCCAGCATGGACGATCTCCACGTGCCCAACTTATACTCAGTGTCATGTCTAAGCATGTGCACAAAATTATAATTTAATATAAGGCAATGATGATGCATCTCAATCAATCAATATCAACATAATATATAACCACCTCAAATATCACAACTAGAGGGGTGAAATAAAGAAAACACAATCACTCAAGGATTTCAAGTCAATAATATATCAGTTAATGCCTATATGCTTTGGAAATTTCAAATTACAATCCGCATTGTATAGAAGTAACTTTTCGTTTTATAATATCGGTACTCGTACCAATGCCCGTCACACCATTGATATGAGACCCCATATTTCGCCCTTACCCCTTTGTCTATTTTCATTTTTAATATTTAATCAGGAAAATGTCTTTCAAAACATTAAATGCCGAACTCGTTTCACCAATCGTTAAGATTTTTCCTTTCCTTTTTGCATAGCTTCAGAACGTTCCCAATCTACCAATTGTGAAATATTCGTAAGTAAGTGGGTTTGTAGACCTTCAATTTATTATATGTCTTATCATAGACTCTAAAACCCACTCATATATCTAATAAACTCCAAATCTTGATATAGTTTATATGCCAAAATTATCATATTTGCTAAATTTCAAGCCAAGAATTTAACTGTAATCTCTCAAAATACCCTAAAAATTCAATGTTAGGTTATATAATATACACCTAATAATTAATTACCTATCTTAATATATCAAAATTTAGTATCTTAATTTGGTAAATAAATAAAATAAGAACTAATTTCCACCATTACATATGTCTGGAAGCGGACCATTCTTTTTCCTCAAACCATTATGCAAATTGTCCACATTCTTAAATATTATTACCATTGCCAATCATTGCCATATGATTTCCAAATGATTGGTATTCCACTACTTTCCCTACCATCCTAATAACCTTAAAAATTAATAACATTGCAGCCATGCAACTTTTCTAATTTCAATTTTTTTTTGACCTTAAAGAAAATCTTTACTACACTTGGCATGACCTCACTATATACACATTACTACATTAATAGTAACTTTATGTTATACTAATAACAAGGATGTCATATGCTTCAACTGTAAAAGAAAGATGACAAAATAACAATTTTCTATTACCAAAATTTACAACAACTATGGTACTAATTTTCACAAGGATCAACGGTCCGTATCCCAAAGCTAAAGCAAATTTACCTAAGCAACTATTTGAGTTGCAAAAGAAAAATTAAAACGAAGTAATTAAATTTCTATTGTGATTTACTTTATTCCACTAAGAAAGGAGTTGAAATTTTCTTATCTAAAATTACTATAAAATCCCAATGCTCTGACAAAAAAAAAAGATTCCATAATTCTCACTTATCTATGCCCTCCACTGTACTCATGAAACCAACAAATCAACACTCCCCACCTAATAATTTAAATACAATACTCATATATGAAACAATTTCATGTTTACCCACATTAATAAAAAACTTATCAAAATTTCTTACCTTTAGTGGTCGCCTTTCGTATGACGCCGCCACCAATTTTTTTTACACGCTGATTTCTTGTTTTCTTCCTTTTCTAAACAAGAGTTTACTAACTGTGAAACCCCACTAACCTATTATCTTATTACATATTTAATAAAAGTTTCATCAATTAGGTACTCGTAGTTACCGAATAGTTAAACTACCCCCTTTAAATTTCACGAAAAGAGTCACAATAGTCCTAGTTCTCACAATGACCTAGCGGGTCATTACATCACCTGCCACTTAAAACAAAGGTTCATCCTCAAACGGGGAAAGAAAAGATTTAACTTGAACGCTCAAAAAGATGAGGATATTTACTCCTGATGTATGACTCTGTCTCCCATGTAGCCTCCTCCACTGGACGATGCTTCCACTGAACCTTTACTGAAGCAATCTCCTTGGACCTTAACTTCCGAATTTGCCTATCAAAAATGGTTATCAGCTCTTCCTCAAAAGTCAAACTCTGATCAAGTAACACTGAATTCCATTGAATCACATGAGCACCACCCTTATGATACTTCTTCAGCATTAAAATATGAAATACAGGATGGACACCTGACAACCCAGGCGGCAAAGCTAACTAATATGCCACCTCACCGATACGGTCCATAATCTCGAAAGGACCAATATACCTTGGGCTCAAATTTCCTTCTTTCCAAACCTCATCACACCCTTCATGGGTGAAGCCTTCAATAAAACCCTCTCTCCAACCATAAACTCTAAATCACGAACCTTTCGACCTGCATAACTCTTTTGCCTACTCTGAGCCATGAGAAGTCTATCTTTGATCAACTTGACCTTGTCCAAGGACTCCCTCAAGAAATATGTAACCCGTGGTATAACCTCAAATGCATCAAACCAACCAACTGGAGATCGACATATCCTACCATACAAAGCCCAATTGGAGATCGACATCTCCTACCATACAGAGCCTCAAATGGTGCCATCTCAATGCTCGAATGATAACTATTATTGTAAGCAAACTCCGCTAAAGGCAAGAACTGATCACACTAACCACAAAATTCAATCACACACGCCCTCAACACGTCCTCAAGAACTTGAATAGTACGGTCAAACTGACCATTAGTCTGAGGGTGAAAGGTTGTACTAAGATTCACCCGAGTGCCCTACTCTTTCTGCATAGACCGCCAGAAATGAGATGTCAATTGGGTGCCAGGATCTGAAACAATAGATATAGGAACCCCCATGCAACTTAACTATCTCCCGAATATAAATCTTGGCTAACTTCTCTGAGTTATAGGTAGTCTGAACTGGTACAAAGTGTGAAGACTTAGTCAGTCAATCCACAATGACCCATATAGCATCGAACTTACCCAAGATGCGTGGAAATCCTACCACGAAGTCCATAAAAATACGCTCCCAATTCCATTCAGGTATGGGCATCCTCTAAGTCATAGCTGTAGGCTTTTGGTGTTCATAATTCACTTGCTGACAATTCAAACTACGAGATATAAAATCTACTATGTCACTCTTCATACAACACCACCAATAATGTTACTTCAAGTCACGATACATCTTAGTAGCCCCCGGATAAATAGAGTACCTCGAACTATGGGCCTCCTTCATGATTAATCTAGTCAAATCACCTGTACGAGGAACACATATACGACCTTTAATCCTCAAAAATCCTTTACTATAAGGAATTGCAGCCTTGTCTTCTCCTTTTCACTCCTTGTCCTTAATATTACATACGTCAACATCATTAAACTGTTGAGCTCGAATCTGCTCCAACAAGGATGACCTAGCCTCCATACAAGCCAACACCTTACCATACTCTGTATTATCAAGTCTCACAAATCTATTGGCCAAGGATCGTACATCCCTAGCTAAAGGACACTCTCCAACATGTAACATTGCTAAACTACCCATACTTACCGCCTTCTGACTCAAGGCATCTGCTACAACATTTGCCTTGCCTGGATGATAAAGAATAGTAATATCGTAGTCATTGAGCTACGCCAACCATCTCCGCTGCCTCATATTCAGATCCCTCTAGTTGAATATATATTGGAGACTACGATGATCCGTGAACACCTCACATTTCACACCATAAAGATAATGCCTACAAATCTTCAATGCAAACACAACAGCCGCCAACTCTAATTAATAAATAGGACAGTTCTTCTCTTGAACCTTCAACTCTCTCGAAGCATAAGATATCACTTTTCCTTTATGCATTAGTACACAACAAAGACCAATCCAAGAAGCATCACAATATATAACAAAACCATCTCACTCCACGGGTAGGGTCAAAATCAGAGCAGAAGTTAATAAAGTCTTGAGCCTTTGGAAACTAACCTCACACTCATCAGATCACTGAAAAGTCACCTCCTTTTGTGTCAATCTAGTTAATGGAGATGCAATGGATGAGAAACCCTCAACTAATCATCGATAATAACTGCAAGGCCTAAGAAACTCCGAATCTCAGTAACTGAAGCAGGTCTGACCCTATCTCTAACTGCCTCAATCTTCTTAGGATCCACCATGATACCCTCCTTGGACACTACATGTCCTAAGAATGCTACCGAACTAAGCTAAAACTCACAATTTGAAAACTTTGCATAAAGTTTTTTGTCCTTTAGAATCCCAAGCACAATCCTCAAATGATGCTCATGTTCCTCCTTACTACGTGAGTATATTAATATATCATTAATGAATACAATAACAAAGGAATCCAAATACGGTCGGAGCACTCCATTCATCAAGTCCATAAAAGTTGCAGGGGCATTAGTCAATCCAAAAGAAATCACCAAAAACTCGTAATGGACATAACGTGTTCGAAAAGCTGTCTCAGTGATATCCTCCGCCCTAATCTTCAGTTGATGATAGCCAGATCTCAAATCAATCTTGGAGAATACTGAAGCACCTTGCAACTGATCAAATAAGTCATCAATACGAGGTATCGGGTACTTATTTCTGATGGTTACCTTGTTCAACTATCGATAGTCAATACACATACACATAGATCTATCTTTCTTCTTCACAAATAACACTGGAGCACCCCAAGGAGATACACTCGGTCTAATAAAACCATTGATCAACAAATCCTTGCAACTGCTCCTTCAACTCTTTCACTTCAGCTGGCGCCATACGATAAGGAGGAATTGAAATAGGCTGAGTGCCTGTATCCACATCAATACAAAAATCAATATCACGGTCCGGTGGAAGACCTATCAAATCGGTTGGGAATACCTCTGAAATTTCACTCACCGTTGGAATAGACTCAAGCACAGGAGTCTCAATAATAGTATCTCGAATGTGTGCCCAGTAAGTCAAACATCCTCTCTGTACTAACTGACGAGCCTTAAGAAATGATATCACACCCTTAGGAGGGTGAGTAAGAGAACCTCTCCATTCCACTATAGGAATTCCAGGCATAGCCAAAGTAATTTTCTCTACATGGCAATTTAAAATTGTGTGGTAAGAAGATAACCAATCCATACCAAGAATCAAATAAAAATCTATCATATCTAAGACCTTCAAATATGCATAAGTGTTTTACCCCATCAAGGTATTTCATAATCGATATATCCGATCTACAACTATACAATCCCTTGCAAAAGTAGAAACATATATCGGCAAATCAAGAGACTCACATATTATATCCAGACTAGGAGAAAAATATGTGGACACATAAGAATAAGTAGATCTTGGATCAAATAATATTGTGGCTGGTCGATGACAAATCAGAATAATACCTCTGATAACAACATTTGAAGCCTCAGCCTATGGCCTACCCGAAAAAGCATAGTAGTGAGAACGACCTCCCTCAGATTGTGAATCTCCACGACCACCACCTCGACTAGAAGAAGAACAACCTCTACCTGAGTAAGAACCACCACTACCACTCTGTGCACCACCCTTAGCTGGAGGTTGTGCAGCCCTGAAAGTCGAAGCCTAAGAACCCTGATGTAAGCCACCACGCCTGGTCCTAGGACAATCTCTCACACAATGTCCCATATCACCACACTCAAAACAACCTCTACCAGTTGCAGGCTGATGAGAGGATCCTGAATGACCAAAATGCCCTCCACGAACTACAGGCCTAGGAGTGACAGGTAAAACTCCTGCCTGAGCCATCCATTCTAAGATTCCTAACATACGAGCCATGGTATCTGGAAGCATTGGGGAGGCAATAGTACTGGGTGAATCTAGAGCTGGCCCATCCCCATCGACACGATCTTGCACATCCCCATGAATAACCTCTGTATAAGGAGGTACGGTCCTATCACGACTCTAGGTAACTATTGTTACTTGACCTTCCATAAGTGTTGCAATACCGCCCCTACCCCGACCTTGAGCTCGTCTCCTGCCTCTACCACATATAGTGTTCCAAGAAGCAGGCACAGGAATTGTATTTCGACCTCCACTTGTCGATGTACGAGTCCTCTTCATCTGAGAGAATGAGATATCAAGATTAGAATTTCGACAAGGTCAAGCCTGCACACTATGGAATAAAAGAACAGAATATTTCCTAAATGTCCTATAGCATCTCGATGATAAGTATGGACATCTTCATACCGATCCGCAAGACTCTACTAGACATTGCTCTTGTACTTGTGAGACCGATGAACCTAGGGCTCTGATACCAAATTGTCACGATCCAAAAATCACGAATTGTGATGGAACCTATGTTCCCAACCAATAGGTAAGCCAACGAACATATCTTAACAAACTTAACTAACTAATGAGTGAAAAGACAACAATTAGCCAAATCTCCAACACTGAGTTCCTTATAATTACAAACGCGGAAAACTGAAAGATATACTACCCAAGAATTGGTGTCATAAGTATAAGAGCTTCTAAAATATGAAGCAAGTCTGACACTAAAATGACAAATCTAAAACAAGGATATCTTGTCTGAATACTGAATAACAGAATAAGTAAAAGATAGAGGGAGGTGTGGGCCACGGAATAACCAAGCAGCTCACCACAACTCCAAGACACTCCAAACTCGGACTCAAATAGGTCCTCGATATGTGCACCTACTCAGAATCGAATTTGCACCACAAAGAGTGCAACAAGTGTAGTATGAGTACGAAACCACGTGTACCTAGTATGTCTCATTGACCGAAACGAAGAAGTAGTGACGGGAGTTTATATAAGAAAAATAAATTCTTAAATTATATAAGTATATTTATTACACTTACTATTTAAGTTTCCTCAATAAAGTTAATCAAACATCAAGTACTTTCCACCACCAAACAAAAGGCATAATCATCAAGAATGAATGATGTGATGAAATGCAATGCAATATGATATCATGTAATGATATGTCTCAGAATACCCAGTACTCACTCAACCGTATATACATGATACTCCTCGGAATTACATCGAGAGCTCATGACCCATGGGGGACTCGCGAAGTCCATATACCGACACAAACGATCTCCACGTGTCTGTGCGGACGATCTAAATGTTCTATCATTATATCAAACTATTTTCTCACGACGGTTTCTACGTGCCCAAATTACAACCTTAACATCGCACCATCCCCACCACGGACGATCTCCACCTGCCCTACTTATACTCAGTCTCATGTCTATGCATGTGCACAATATTATTTCAATATAAGGGGATGATGATGTATCTCAATCAATCAATATCAACATAATAAATAACTATCACAACTACACGGGTGGAATAAAGAAAACACAATGACACAAGGATTTCAAGTCAATAATATCAGCTAATGCCTATATGCTTTGGAAATTCTCAAATTACAATCCACATTCTATAGAAGTAACTTTTCATTTTATAACACTGGTTTTTTGTACCAATGCCCGTCACAACATTGATATGAGACCCCCATCTTTCGCCCTTACCCCTATGTCTATTTTCATTTTTAATCTTTAATTAGAAAAACATCCTTTAACAAGTCTAAAAAGTC
Source organism: Solanum lycopersicum (assembly GCF_036512215.1). Taxonomy (NCBI): domain Eukaryota; kingdom Viridiplantae; phylum Streptophyta; class Magnoliopsida; order Solanales; family Solanaceae; genus Solanum; species Solanum lycopersicum. Next base: position 18,049,431 of record NC_090802.1, read on the forward strand.
TTAACATACCTTAAATGCCGAACTCGTTTTACCAATCTTCAATATTTCTGCTTTCATTTTCGCAAAGCTTCGGAACGTTCCCAATCTACCAATTGTGCAATATTCATAAGTAAGTGAGTTTTTAGACCTTTAATTTTTTATATGTATTATCATAGACTCTAAAACCCACTCATATATCTAATAAGCTCCAAATCTCGATATAGTTTATATGCCAAAATTATCATATTTACTAAATTTCAAGTCAAGAATTTAACTATAATCTCTCCAAATACCCTAAAAACAATATTAAGTTATATAATATACACCTAATAATTAATTACCTTTCTCAATATATCAAAATTTAGTATCTTAATTTGGTAAATACTTAAAATAAGAACTAATTTCCACCATTACAGATCCCTGGAATGTGACCATTCTTTTTCCTCAAACCATTATGCAAATTGTCCACTTTCTTAAATATCATTACCATTGAAAACCATTGGCATATGATTGCCAAATGATTGGAATTCCACTACTTTCCTTACCATCCTAATAACCTTAAATATTAATATCATTACAGTCATGCAACTTTTCCAATTTCAATTTTTTTTCTGACCTTATAGAAAATCTTTACTACACTTGGCATGACCTCACTATATACACATTACTACATTAACAGTAACTTTATGTTTTAATAATAACAAGGATGTCATATGCTTCAACTGTAAAAGCAAGATGACAAAATAACAATTTTCTACTTCCAAAATTTACAACAACTATGCTACTAATTTTCACAAGAATCAACGGTCCAAATCCCAAAGAAAAAGCAAATTTACCTAAGCCAACTATTTGAGTTGCAGAAGAAAAATCAAAATGGAGTAATTAAATTTCTATGTGATTTACTTTATTCCACTAAGAAAGGAGTTGAATTTTTTATTATCTAAAATTAGTATAAAATCCCAATGCTCTGGAAAAAAAAGATTCTATAATTTTCACTTATCTATGACATCAACTGTACTCTTGAAACCAACAATTCAACATTCCCCACCTAATAATTTAATAACAATACTCATATATGAAACAATTTCATGTGTACACACATGAATGAAAAACTTATCGAAATTTCTTACCTTTAGTGGCTCCTTTCGTATGACGCTACCACCAAATTTATTTTTACACGCTGATTTCTTGTTTTCTTCCTTTTCTAAACAAGAGTTTATAACCGTGAATCCCCACTAACCTATTATCTTATTACTTATTTAATAAAAGTTTCATCAATTACGTACTCGTAGTTACCGAATAGTTAAACTACCCCCTTTAAGTTTTTTGGAAAGAGTCAAAATAGTCCTAGCTCTCAAACGACTTCATTAGCACAACTCTAAAATTAAGCTAGAGTATAAAACAACAGCATCCTCGAAAGCATGAGGACCTACCATAACAGGATGAATGTCGAATGTCCGGATAACTGCAGCGAAGATCCTGTAGCTCTATCGTCCACCTGTGCCTGCGCCTAAAATAGTAGAGTTTGTATAGAGTTAGTACACACTTGTACTAAGTATGGGTATAAGCAATAACACACCAAGGACATGCATGAGAAAGAATATCTCTTTCCTAACAATATGATTTTTTGAAGTCAAGTCAGTGGATTTGCCAATTTGAGATTTGGAAGGTTTCCTAATTTGGATTAGAAAAGTCAATGAGCTTTCCAGATTTGGAATAGGAAAGTTGTGCCATGAGAACAACATACATCATCATACTTTTCACATTTTCGCACAGCACATAACATTTACACATATCACATATCATATAGCATGCAACACATTTTGCATGTAGCACATAACTTTTTTAGTATCATTCATTCATATGCCATGAGACCTTGGAATCATGGACTTAACATAAAGACATCCAAGAAATAAGGGCTCAACAGATGGGACCGCAATTAGGGGGTCTTCATTAGCAAACACAAAGTCTGCTTCATTCATTGATACGTACTCTATTTCATTTCATTCATAGGCTAGTGTAAACACCAGCTATACATAGGATGTAATTTAACACATTCATTAGGTTCGTTATTCAATGACCAAGAATGACCTAATGTCATTACTTGAATCTAACTCACCTTTTGATTATCCTATCCTAACACCTCTCTATTCATTCATTTCATTATGTGCATCATTTGAAGCTGGCCACATTCATTCATTGGAAACATTAACTTTAACCGACATAGATTATCTTAGCATCATGAAATCCAGTGTCTCATTAACAGCGAAAAGAGGTGGTATCACCGGTCAAAGTGACCCATTACATGCTAGCGTACATGGGAATATAACCCCTCTAGATCCCTATATTGGCTGTATAGGTTCGAAGACTAAGAGATGTAAGGAGACCCATACCTGGCAAACTGGACAGTCTCATCTCATGAGAGTTACGTGAACCTTTGCCCTTCCCAAAAGAAGGCATCACCGCTCATAACTAGCCTATCGCTGCTTTGTATAAAGTTCCATTTCATTCATCTCATACATCATAGAAGCTGGCTTCTAGTATGATGACATCATAGCTCATTAGATTATTTCTCATCTCATCATTAGTATTAAGGGTGTTAAGCTCAATAATTTTATTAGAGTTTTCATAGAGAATGGTCTCTTCATTATCTTACACTCTCATAGGTGAGTACGTTTTGGTAACCTTTACTTAGGCTCATTTGAGATTGCTCTCATCATTTACATTAGCTTATATCATGTTGTCACCACATTCCTTATAATTAGAACCTTTGCTTTTTCATAGTTACCTCTTATAACGTGAATGTTCATTTCATCATATGCCAATGCACTTGGCCATTTAGTGCGTTTCACACCCTCACTTAACTATTCTAGGGTTTCATCATTTCATTGTTTATTTACTCATTTCATTGTTCATCTCATCTAATGACAATGCACTTGTCCATTTAGTGTATCTTTGCCAAGATCTTGATTTCAATCTAAGTAGGTGACATTTTCTTTGATATTTTGTTCACGTGTGACTTATGTATCGGAAGTTTGGGCAAAGAAACCCTAATTCGAATCACTTGGATAACATTTACATTTTTCATTGATTTTATTTTAAATTTCCATAACATTGGAACTCTAGATCGAACTCCAACATTAACATAGTACCTTAAATTTTCTACTTGATTTCCTCTTAAATTGACCGAAGGGTTGTGGTATTCAAACCCCACAACCTCTTTCATTTTATACTTTATTTTTTTCGCTAAGGCATTGGGAGGTTGTGGGTTCGAACCCCCAAAACCTCCTTATTTTGTTGTTAATTTAGCTAGAGGTCGTGAGGTGGTGGGTTCGAACCCCCATAGCCTCCCATTTAATTGTTAATTTCGCTAGAAGCTGTGAGGTGGTGGGTTCGAACAACCACAGCCTCACCTCATTTTTTCTTATTTAATTCGCCCCCTCCTTTCCAGCCTTGAGGTCGTGGGTTCGATTTCCACGCCTCACATTTTCCTTTCTTTATGTTTTTTATGTTTTTCTTCTTTTACTCGCTGACTGAAGGTCGTGGGTTCGATCCCCACACCTCACATTTTAGTTTTTTTTAAAAAATTGTTACTCTCTCCTTACTCGCTTGCACACCCCATTTGGAATCCCCCAACCCCTTTTTCCTTTTCTATTTTTTCTACATTTCGAAATTAAGGTATTACACGGGTGAGGTCACAGGTTCGAACCCTGGTGGCCTCACCCCTTTAATAACAATTAAATTTCTAGATTTCAATCCCCTTTTTGAACGAAATTTAAAGTACACTAAGGTTGATTTTTTCATAATTTTAAGCTTCCTTTCATCAACCTTTTCATATTAGTTTCTTAGAGCATTTCACCAAGCATTTAGTGCATTATTAGGGTAGTTTAGTAGTTACATTAGTCAAGCATTTTCACTCAAAATTTATAACTTCACACACCATATGAACATCACATTGTGCACAATTTTAGCACATAAAATACAAAAATTAACATGCCTTTGCACACCTCCAAACAGTGAGCAACTTCACTGCCACACATACACACACATCGCTTTTTCACATGATTTCGAACGACAAAATCTTCGTCCCTACTTTCAACCAGTAAACATACCCAACTTAAAGTTCAATGGTAGCTATTGACAAGGACATGCAAAGAGGGAACAATCCTAGTTTTCAGAATTTATATCTTGAGTCTTAAGGGGTCTCTTGGGAAAGAAACCAAGAGGAAAGAAACCCATACCTTATTTGATTGTTCAAACGTCAAAGTTTCTGCCCAAAACCCTCTCCAAAATCAGTCCAAGCTTCCTCAACGTCCACACCACTCGACGGACAACTTCTCTTTGCCTTAACATTTTTGGTTACTTTGTTTTTCTTAAAATTTCATGTGAGTTCTTCAAGTGTGAAGAAATCTTAATATTATTTAAGTTCTTGAAGTTGTTTTGGTAGAAACAAACATGAGAGAGGTGATGAAACGTGAGAGAGATTGTGAGAGAGAGTAGTAGTAAAATAATAGTAGTTTTAGTTTTGGAACTAGTCAAACTAGGACTCCTTATTAATTTAAAAAAAATTGATCTACTTAGCTTTGTGAAAGGGACATTATGCCCTTAAAATTTCAGATTTTAAATAATAAAAAAATCACTTTAAGTATTTATCTTATTCATGTATTTAGGGTTGTTACATTATCCCTCCCCCCCTAGGAACATTCGTCCACGAATGAAACTACCACTTCACATTCAGATCATAACATAATCACTATGCACAATTAATAAATAGCAACAAAATACGGAGAGATAAGGAAACATAGACTTAAAAGTGGGAAACTTAACCTCAAGGCTGAAAAGATGAGGTTAGCGGGATCTCATGTCGGCCTCAACCTCCCACGTAGCACTCTCAACAAGATTATTTCTCCACAATACCTTCACTGTGCCAATCTCCTTGTTCCTTAGCCGCTTGACCTATCTGTCCAAGATCTCAACAGGTACCTCCTCATAAGACAAGTTTTAATCAACCCCCAAACCTTCCACAAGTAGAATCGATGTTGGATCACCTAGACACTTCTTATACAAATAAACATGAAAGACTGGATGGACAGAAGCTAGCTCCATAGGAAATGCTAACTCATAGGCCACCTCACCCACACGTTGTAGGATCTCATATGACCAAACATACCTCGTACTCAGCTTCCCTTTTCTACCAAATCTCATCACTCCTTTCATAGGTGATATCTTCAAGTAAACCTGTTCACCAACCTCAAATTCTAAGGGCCGCTTTCTGGTGTCTGCATATGACTTCTGTCGACTGTAGGCAGTATCCAACCTGTCCCTTATCACTCTAACCTTTTCTAAGGCCTCATGAATGATTTCTGGACCCAAAATGGATGACTATCCAACTTCGAACCACCCAAATGGAGATCTACACCTCCTACCATACAATTCCTCAAATGGTTCCATCCTAATGTTGGAGCGATAGCTATTATTATACGAGAACTCTATCAAAGGAAGATGGTCATCCCAGCTACCTCTGAAGTCAATCACACACGCTCTCAACATGTCCTCCAATGTCTGAATGTGCGCTCTGCCTGCCCATCAGTCTAAGGATGAAAGGCAGTAGTAAGCTTCACCTATGTGCCCAGGATTTTCCGGAAAGATCTCCAGAAATGTGAAGTAAATTGAGCTCCTCTATCTAAAATGACAGAAAAAAGAATCCCATGCCACCTCACAATCTCATCAATATAAAGTCTCGCATAATCCTCGGCTCTGTAGGTAGGCTTCACAGGGATAAAGTGAGCAGACTTAGTTAATCCGTCCACAATAACCCATATGGAGTAATGCTTTCTTCTAGTCCTTGAAAGACCAACCACGAAGTCCATATTAATTGCCTCTCACTTCCAAGTCGTCACCTCAATAATCTGAGTCAGACCACCAGGCTTAAGATTCTCTGCGTTAACCTGCTGACAATTAGGACACTTAGCCACATATTCTGCAATGTCCTTCTTCATGCCATCCCACCAATAGATCTACTCAAGATCATCATATTTTTGTGGAACCTATATGTATGGAATATCTGGAACCATGGGTCTCAGCCACAATCCTGGTCCGTAAATAATCCACACCTGGTACAAATAGCAGGGCATTTAAGTATGCCATCACTTCCCAAAGAAAAAGGCTCGTGCATTTTTAACATCACTGAGTTCTTCAACTCCATTAATAGAGATCAAGATGCTGACTGTTCTTGACTTCAACTACCAAGGATTATTCAACACTAGGATGAAGTGAAACACCCCCACTAGTAGAGTCAACCAATCACACACCCATTTTGGCCAGTCTGTGTACCTCTTTTGCCAACTCCTTCTTCTCGTCCTCAATGTGGGCTGTACTCCTCATGCTCCTCCTGCTCAAAGCATCAGCCACAACATTAGACTTACCTAGATGGATATGCACATTCATGTCATATTCCTTCAATTGTTCCAACCATCTCCACTGATGTAGATTCAACTCCCTCTGTATGAACACGTACTGGAGATTCTTATGATCTGTGAACACATCCACATGCACTCCATATAAATTATGCCTCCATAGACACCACAACTGCTAACTCCAGGTCATGAGTGGGATAATTCTTCTCATGAACCTTGAGCTGTCTAGAAGCATAGGCTATCACCTTACCATTCTGCATAAGAACACAACCAAAACCAACCCTAGATGCATCACAATAGACAGTGTAATTCTCACCACACTTAGGCAGAGTAAGCACCGGGGCTGAAATAAGTCTATCCTTGACCTCGTGGAAACTCTTATCACCAATCTCCGTTAATTCAAACTTGGATTTCTTCTTCATCAAAGTTGTCAATGGGGCAGCAATGGAAGAAAAGCCCTCCACAAACCTGTGGTAGTAACCAGCTAATCCTAGAAAGATATGGATGTCAGTAGGAGAAAGGGGCTTTGGCCAGTTCTTAACAGCTTCATTCTTCCTGGGGTCAACCTCTACACCTTGGTAGGACACAACATGACCCAGGAAGATCAATGATGTCAGCAAGAATTCACACTTGCTGAATTTGGCATACAACTGATGCCATCTAAGTACCTGCAAGGTTTGTCTTAAAAGTTGTTCATGCTCTTCCTTGGTCTTAGAGTAGATGAGAATGTCATCAATAAATACTATGACAAAAGACTCAAGGTATTCACGAAAGACTCTATTAATGAGATCCATAAATGCAACAGGTGCATTTATGAGACCAAATGACATGACTAGAAACTCATAGTGACCATAGCGGGTACTAAAGGTTGTCTTTGGGAAATCTCCATTCCTAACCATAAGCTGATGATATCCTGTACGAAGATTAATCTTAGAGAATAAACTAGACCATTGGAGTTGATCGAACAAATCATCTATTCTGGGAAGCGGATACTTATTCTTTTTAGTGACTTTGTTGAGCTGTCGATAATCAAAACATATTCTAACGGTCCCATCTTTTTCTTTACAAACAACACTGGAGCGCCCCACGGGGATATGATCGGTTGAATAAAACCCTTATCCGTGAGATCTTTTAACTGCAGCTTTAACTCTTTGAATTTTGCTGGAGCCATTCTATAAGGGGGAATTGAGATTTGTTTAGTATCAAGTTCTAAGTCGATACAAAAGTCAATCTCTCGAAGGGGAGGGACTCCAGGAAAATCTTCAGGAAACACATCTAGGAATTCATTCACTATAGGCACTTAGTCTATGGAAGGAATGTCATTATCTAAATCATTAACACTCACAAGATGACATAGTAACCCCTTGGACATCATTTTATTGGCCTTAAGATTTGAAATCAAGGGATTAGGACACTCAAATTTGTACCCCTTTCAGACTAACTCTTCTTTAGGGAAGTGAAATCTCACCACTCTACTATGACAGTCCTAGCAATCATAACAACTGTGAAGCCAGTTCATGGCAAGAACAACATCAAAATCATGCATGGATAGTTCAACCAAGTCCGAACACATAGTCCTACCACATACAACTATTGGGAAATCTTTGTATACTCTATCAGTTCTTACAATTTCTCATAAAGGCGTACTAACCAGTATAGGATCATGCAGTACATCAGGTAGCATTTCAAAAGTAAGAGAAAGTAGAGGAGTCACAAAGGAAAGCGTAGACCCTGGATCAAGTAGAGCATAAACATAAATTGAGAATACTTGCAGCATACCTGTGACCACATTAGCGGACTTCACCTGCTCTTCCCTGCCCTTCAGAGCATAGAATCTGTTCATCTTGGGAGGCTCACCTATTGCTGCACTCTGTGGGTTAGGCCTAGGTTGAGCATTACCTCCAGTCTGACCTCTATTTTGTGGACATTCTCTGACCATGTGTCCACTCTTACCACAATTGAAGCAGACATTAGTTCCCTATATGCACTCTCCACTGTGAGCTCGGCCACACTTAGCACAGTTCTTCTTAGGATGCTGCATCTCACCGTCATTTCCCGTCTTACGTTCAAGTCTGCCTCCTCTAAGTGTTGTACTCATCTGAGAGTTTAAATTCCCAGAACTTTGTAGCCCCTTCTTGAACCAGGGCTACTCACGAACGCTACAATTGTTTTTGTGGCCTCTATGGTTGGGACCTACCTGATCTTGAGGCCTAGGCCTCCTAACATCACGAACACCTCTCTTTTTGCGGTTGTCCTCTACCTGTTGGACATATACCATCAACCTTGAAAGGTCCATATTATTATAGAGCATCGCAGACCGACACTCCCCCTCCAGGTTTCCATTGATTCCTGTGAAGAACCTGCTCTTCTCATCCCTGCTCTTCGAAACAAAGGAAGTAGCGTACCTGGATAATTTCAACAAAGCTCAGTACTCTCATCATTCTTGCTGTTAAATACTAAGGAAAGTAACATACGTTGATAGCTTAACAAACTTTAGGGAATACTCCCTGACCTTCATAGAGCCTTGTATAAGGTTGATGAACTCCTCAACCTTGGCTTCCCTCATCTTTCTGGGAAAAGAAAACTCACAAGAAATGATGTCTTGAACAACTCAAAAGTGACTGGAACTCCACCCAAAATACGGCTATCTTGCCACATCTTGCACCAAGTCTGTGCAACATCCTTGAGCTGATAGGAAGCCAGCTCGGCCTTCTCAGTATTTGTGCCCCCCATAGCCACAAGAATGTTATTTACTTCATCCACAAACTCATGAGGATTCTCTGATGTCTTAGTCCCTGTTAAAATAGGAGGGTTCATCCCTGTGAAGTCTTGCATCCTGTCAGCCATGCTACGAACCTGTGGGTTTTCTCTCTGAACATCCTGCTGGTTGACTTGGGTCATCATATCCTGAGCCTGCATCGTAATGTCCTATACCATCTAAGCCATAGATGCCCTAACCTCAGCATCAGTCAACCCAACTGGAGCCTGGGGCAGATTCTGATTACCCCTAACAGCTGATCCTCCCCTCCTCTGACCCTTAGCTCTCCAAGTGTTCATTCTCTGAAAAACAATAAGGATTGATGTTAGATACGCTCATAACACCAAGAACTAAGGCATTAGGAAAAGCACGATAAGATCAGAAGAAGGGAAATTTTCCTACGCATCATGTAGTCTCTAATTCAGGATAGCGGTGAACTTCACTACCATGACTTACAAACTACTCAATGTGGTTGATGTGAAGTTATTATCCTCAGATTTTAACCTAGCTCTCTGATACCAACTTTTTCAATACTGGAATTTAGACTGCAGACGTGACCGGCGTCGTTGACCTCTCAGAGGTTGCAGACAAGCCTACTTACATCATTCTTACTTTACATACGCTAATTTTTAGCGGAAAATTTGAAACTATTTGTTTCTTAACATACTTATAGAAACATTCTCATTAATACGTAATTGTTCACCATCAACCATCAAACATTAAGAGATAAGCAACTAAAAGAAATAGTTCAATTCTTATTAAGTGTGTTATTGCCAAAATGGCACCAATACATAGTTTGAATAAAAACAGGAAAAAAACGCTAGTGGAACATGTTCCACCAGCTCAACTCTAAAACTAAGCTAGAACATAAAACAACAACATCCTAGAATGCATGGCACCTACCAAAATGGATGAATGTTGAACGTCCAGATCAGCAAAGATCCTATATATCTATCGTCCACCTCTGCCGGCGCCTAAAATAGTAGAGTTTGTATAGGGTTAGTACACACTTGTACTAAATATGGGTATATTCAAGCACACACCAAGGACATTCATGAGAAAGAATATCTCTTTCCTAACAATATGATTTTTTGAAGTCAAGTCAGTAGACTTGCCAATTTGAGATTTGGAAGGTTTCCAAATTTGGATTAGGCAAGTCAGTGAGCTTTCCAGATTTGGAATAGGAAAGTTATGCCATGAGAATAACATATATCATCATACTTTTCACATTTTCGCACAACACATAACATTTACACATAGCACATATCATATAGCATACAATAAATTTTGCAGGTAGCACATAACTTCTTTAATATCATTCATTCATATGCCATGAGACCTTGGAATCATGGACTTAACATCAAGACATTCCAAAAATAAAGGCTCAACAGATAGGACCACAACTAGGGAGTCTTCATTAGCAAACACAGAGTCTGCTTCGTTCATTCATACGTACTCTATTTCATTTTATTTATAGGACAATGTAACCGATCCATAATGAAAGCACCTGTAGATAGAAGCCGTTTGTCAACCGGTGGACTCATCTTCAATGCCGTTTAGGCTCTCCAGTAAACCATTTATACCTAAAATGTAGTTTAAGACTTTCATTAGGTTTGTTGTGCAATGACCAAGAATGACATAATGCCATTACTTGAATCTAATTCACCTTTTGATTATCCTATCCTAACACCTTTGTTATCATTCATTTAATTATGTGCATCATTTGAGGTTGGCCTCATTCCGTCATTAGGAACTTTAACTTTAACCGACATAGATCATGTGAGCATGATGAAATCCAGTTGTCTCCCCCACACTGAAAAGAAGTGGAATCACCGGCCAAACTGACCCATAACATGCTAGCATACATGGGAATGTAACCCCGCCAGATCCCTATATCGACTTTATAGAATCGAAGACTAGGAGATGTAAGGAGACCCATACCCAACAAGCCGGACAGTATCATCTCATGAGAGATACGTGAACCTCCTCCCTTCCCGAAAGAAGGCATCACCGCTCATAGCTAGCCTATCAGTGCTTAGTATAAAGTTCCATTTCATTCAACACATACGTCATGTAAGCTGGCTTCTAGTATGAGGACATCATAGCTCATTAGATGATTTCACATCTCATCATTAGTATTAAGGGTGTTAAGCTCAATACTTTTATTAGAGTGTTCAAAGAGACTGGTCTCTTCATTATCTTACACTCTCATAGGTGAGTATGTTTTGAAAACATTTACTCATGCTCATTTGAACTGCTCTAGTCATTTATATTAGCCTTATATCATGTTGTCACCACATTCCTTATCATTAGCACCTTTTATTTTGCATAGTTACTCACCTCTTATTACGTGAATGTTCATTTCATCATATGCCAATGCACTTTGCCATCTAGTGTGTTTCACTCCCTTACTTAACCCTTCTAGGGTTTCATCATTTCATTGTTCATTTCTTGATTTCATTGTTCATCTCATCTTATGGCAAAGCACTTGGACATTTAGTGTATCTTACACTCATACTTAAACCTTCTAGGGTTCATCATTTCATTACATACATCTTAGGTTCACTAACTTTTGAACGTATGCTAGACTTATGATTCTATACTCACAAGCCATGGGGCTTCGTTCATAGTTTGTTAAGTGATTCATACATTCCTAAGATTACGTTGTACAAGACTTATGTATGTTGATTATAAGCCAAGATCTTGATTTCAATCTAAGTAGGTGGCATTTTTCTTCGATATTTTGTTCACGTATGACTTATGTATCAATAATGAAGTTTGGGAAAGGAAACCCAAAATCGATTCACTTAGATAACATTAACATTTTTCATTGATTTTATTTTAAATTTCCATAACATTGAAACTCTAGATCAAACTCCAACATTAACACAGTACCTTAAACTTTCTACTTGATTTCCTCTTAAATTGGCTAAAGGGTTACTGGGTTCGAACCCCCACAACCTTTATCATTTTATCCTTTAAATTTTTTAAATTTTTTTCCTAAGGCATTGGGAGGTTGTGGGTTCAAACCCCCACAACATCCTTATTTTGTTGTTAATTTAGCTAGAGGCTGTGAGGTGGTGGGTTCAAACCCCCACAGCCTCCCATTTTATTGTTAATTTCGCTAGAGGCTGCGAGGTGGTGGGTTCAAACCCCCACAGCTTCACCTGAATTTTTCTTATTTAATTCGCCCCCTCCTTTTCAGCCTTGAGGTCGTGGGTTCGATTCCCACGCCTCACATTTTCCTTTCTTTATTTTTTTTATTTTTTCTTCCTTTATTCGCTGCGTAAAGGTCATGGGTTCGATCCCCACACCCCCATTTTATTTTATTTTTTAAAATTATTTCTCTCTCCTTACTTGCCTGCACACCCCATTTCGAATTCCCCATCCCCTTTTTCTGTCTTTTTTTTCTACATTGCGAAATTCAGGTATTACGCGGGTGAGGTCAAAGGTACGAAGCCTGGTGGCCTCACCCCTTTAAAAACAATTAAATTTCCATATTTTAACCCCCATTTTTGAACGAAATTTAAAGTACACTAAGCTGGAAATTTTTTCATAATTCTTAGCTTCCTTTTCATCAACTTTTTCATGTTAGTTTCTTAGGGCATTTCACCAAGTATTTACTGCATTATTAGGTGTAGATTAGTAGTTACATTAGTCAAGCATTTTCACTCAAAATTTGTAACTTCACACACCATATGAACATCACATTGTGCACAATTAAGCACATAAAATACAAAAATTAATATGCCTTTGCACACCTCCAAACAGTGACCAACTTCACTGCCACACAAACACACACACATCACTTTTTCACATGATTTCGAACAACATAATCTTTATTCACAAAATTTTGAACATGCCTACATTAACATAAACATCACCAAAACATATTTCATCCCTACTTTGTACCAGCAAACATACCCAACCTAAAGTTCAATGGTAGCTATTGACAGGGACATGCAAAGGGGGAACAATCCTAATTTTCGGAATGAATATCTTGAGTTTTAAGGGTCTCTCGGGAAAGAAGCCAAGATGAAAGAAACCCATATCGTATTTGATTGTTCAAACGTCGAAGTTGCTGCCCAAAACCCTCTCCAAAATCAGTCCAAGCTTCCTCAACGTCCACACCACTCGACGGACAACTTCTCTTTGCCTTAACGTTTTGGGTTACTTTGTTTTTCTTAAAATTTCATGTGAGTTCTTCAAGTGTGAAGAACTCTTAATATTATTTCAGTTCTTTAAGTTGTTTTGGAAGAAACAAACATGAGAGAGGTGATGAAACGTGAGAGAGATTGTGAGACAGAGAGTAGTAAAATAATAGGAGTTTTAGTTTGGGAATTAGTCAAACTAGGACTCCTTATTAATTTAAATAAAAACCTGATCTAATTAGCTTAGTAAAAGGACCATTTTGCCCTTAAAATTTCAGATTTTAAATAATAAATAAATTACTGTAAGTGTTTATCCTATTCAATTTTTTAGGGTTGTTACAAGTAGTTACCTGTTTCTTCTTTTCAAGACGTGGAGCTTTACTTAGACTTGCCAAGGAAACGATACACTTAGAAATTGATTTTTTTTTGTGCAATTGTCTTCTAACTCCCAGTTGCATTCTCATCACACATAGAATTTTTGATAATTCAATAGATGCAGTTGATTTTGATAAATATACTTAAACGTTTATTCATACTCTTCGCAAGCAAAGACATCAAAAAGAGATATATCTTGATTCCCAAAGAAACCAAAGAAATAAAAGAAAAAGAGCTTCCAGAATCAATCAAGTATATCTTTATTAATATGATGAGTTCAAGTAAAACAATTAAAAAGGAAAGGGAATCACAGATGCAACACTAAAAAGAAAAAAGGAAACAAATAATAAGATCTTCCAGAATCAATCAAGCATATCTTGATTGATATGATTAAATCAAGAAAGCAATTCAAAAGGAAAGAAAATCACAAATGCAACATTAAGAACGAAAAATGAACATTGAATAATTACAAATTTTGATCCAAATCGCAGGAATAAAATGGAAAAACAAGAAAGCTTCACCAAGAAAACTGAGTATGACTCACAATCTGCAACAACCATGGAAATGGACCAACACACAATCAATTTAATAATTTATTCAATCAACCATCATTCCAAAAAGGAAAACAACATCATGCAAGACAACAAACAATTCACATTGATTATGGTGATCAAAAAAAGATGACAGCGGCAAATCAAAAGGCTCAAGACAATAGACAGTATCGTAAGAAGATCAACAATGAATTCTACATTAGCATATTTTTAAGGCAGATTAAATTAAGGATCCAAGATTCTCAATTAAGGAAATACTACAAATCATTGATTGAAAGAAACTCCCTTTTGTTGTTAGAGTTAAAAGACCATCGGACACTACTCATATATAAAAGAAGACTCAGTCTATCAGTTGAAGATATGCACTTCACTTGAACTTATATTGTAAATCTTCTTTTATCTTTCATAAAACACTGTACACCTTTCAGTGAACAATGATAAAAAGAAAAAAAACAATATCTGAGTGTAGGTTATACACGTAGAGGTTGTGTTAAAGAAGAAGGTCAAATTTACACATCAAACGGGCTCTTATCATAACATTCTGTAACACCGAAGTTCTCAACAAGATCTTAAGGAAACCCTTGTAACCCAAGGGGACTGGACTAGGCACCACATTGGTGATCTAAACTAGTACAAAAACACTCTGTGTTATTTACTTACTGTCACGACCTGAAACCGGGCCGCGACTGGCACCCACACTTACCCTCCTATGTGAGCAAACCAACCAATATAAACTCTAACATTTCAATATAACATCTACGGTAAATAATGCGGAAGGCTCAAACTTATTAAATAAAACCAATTCATTAACTTCTAAAATTCAACATCTATTATTCCCCAAAATCTGGAAGTCATCATCACAAGAACATCTATGATCAAATTACTAAACTAAGAGTATTCTAAAAACTATAACAAGTAAAAGCTAGTCCATGCCGGAACTTCAAGGCATCAAGACATGAGGAAAAAGATCCAGTCCAAGCTAGAAGCATTAGCTCACCCTGAAGATCCGATGTGACGAAGACTGGCTAGAATTGTGGTTGAGTTGAAGATGACGGTACGTTTGCTGCACTCCACAAATAAACAAGAAAACATAAAAGTAGGGGGGTCAGTACAAACACAAGTACTGAGTAGATATCATCGGCCAACTCAAAATAGAAAACAGTATGTAATAAGCAATATCATAAAATCAACTAATATCCTTAGCACGCTGTATTTACAGTTACCATAACCCTTGGTTACAACACCAAGCACATCAATGAGGACTCACACCTCCTGATCATACTCATTTGGGAATTTAGTTCATTAGATTGGATATACATATTAACATATTTCAAGATTCATTATCTTTATTTCTCTCGTGTCGGTACGTGACACTCCGCTCCTCAATATACTATCATGGTATCGGAATGTGACACTCCGATCCTCATTCTATCCTAGTACCGGAACGTGGCACCCGATCCATATTCTATCCTGGTGTCGGAACGTGACACTCCGATACTTATATAATATCCTAGTACCGGAACGTGGCACCCGATCCATATTCTATCGTGGTGTCAAAACGTGACACCCGATCCATATTCTATCCTGGTACCGGAACGTGGCACCCCATCCATATTCTATCCTGGTGTCGGAACGTGACACCCGATCCATATTCTATCCTGGTACTGGAACGTGGCACCCGATCCATATTCTATCCTGGTGTCGGAACGTGACACCCGATCCTCTAATCTCACCACTTTCGTTCATCAAGCCTTCTTTTATACCAAGGCATCATCATTAACAAAGTAGATTAGGGTTTCTTTTCAAGATTTGGGATTCAATAGCTTCATCATGCTTATTTATTCACAATTACATAATCACATCATTCATGCAAGCATACAATTAAGCATATAGAAGGTTTACAATACTACTAATACATATCATTCGCTATTAAGAGTTTACTATGAATAGCATGAAAACCATAACCTACTTCCATCGAAGAATTGAAATCAAGCAAGTTAATCCTCAAAGCTTGGTGCTTTCCTCTTCTCTCGATCGTTTCTCTCTCTCCCTTCTTGTTCTTTCTATTTTCTTATTCAAACCCTCTTTCTTTTACCCTAATTAGTATATAATTAAGAATAAAAGATGACAATAATACCCCACTAATTAACTTAAGGTTACCTCTTTTAACCCCCAAGAATTTGAGTTATTAATATAAACCCACGAACTTTATAATTAAGGAAAGAATAGTCAAAAATGTCCCTTAAAACTTAACCAGAAATCTGACTCCACTGGGATTACGCAAGCTGTGACGGGCCGTCGCGCCTGCGATGGTCCGTCCTGCTGTGCGTCGCATAGTTCAGAAACTTGATTTTGGGTGAATGGCCTATGACGGTCTGTCCTGCCAATCCGTTATGAAGTTCAGAGAGTCGATTTTCAGTACCCAATTTTAGATTTTCTAAGTGTTTTGAAACGAGACACCCTCGACGGTCTGTCGTGCCCATGACGTTCCGTCGTGGGTTCCGTCGTCTCAGCCTGTTTTTCCAGAAATAAAATCTGCTGCTCAAAATGACTAAACAGGTCGTTACATTAGATACCAATTTACCCATCGTTCGTCCCCGAACGATCACAAGAAGGAAAAGAAGGGCGAAAAGGAGTACCTAAATCTGTAAACAGATATGGGTATTTTTCTCGCATATCCGCCTCCTTCTCCCAAGTGGCTTCTTCAACGGGTCGATTCTTCCATTGCACCTTGATGGATGCAATCTCTCTTGACCTCAACTTGCGAACTTCTCTATCTAAAATAGCAACAGGCTCCTCCTCATTAGACAAGTTCTCATCAAGCAAAACTGAATCCCAACGGATAATGTAGTTTCCATCCCCATGGTATCTTTTCAACATCGACACACGGAATACCGGATGTACTCCGGACAGCCCTGGAGGCAAGGCTAACTCATAAGCCACCTCTCCTACTCGCTTAAGTACTTCAAATGGTCCAATGTACCTTGGAATTAGTTTACCCCTTTTTCCAAACCGCATCACCCCTTTCATGGGCGAAATCTTCAACAAGACTTGTTCACCTTCCATGAACTCTAGGTCTCTAACCTTTCGATCTGCATATTCTTTTTGTCTACTTTGCACCGCTAGAAGATTTTCTTGAATAGACTTCACTTTCTCTATCGAATCCCTCAAAAGGTCAGTATCCCAAGGTCTAACCTCGAATGCATCAAACCAACCAATGGGAGACCTACATCTCCTCCCATACAAGGCTTCAAATGGGGCCATATTAATACTTGAGTGATAGCTATTATTGTATGAAAACTCCGCTAAGGGTAGGAAGCTATCCCAATGGCCACCAAACTCTATCACACATGCACGAAGCATATCCTCCAACACTTGAATCGTCCTTTCAGACTGACTATCGGTCTGAGGATGGAACGCAGTACTAAGGTCCAACCTAGTACCCAATTCCGCATGCAATGTTTTCCAAAACTTAGAAGTAAACTGCGTACCTCTATCTGATATGATTGATAGTGGAACCCCATGTAATCAAACGATTTATGAGATATAGATCTTGGCTAACTTCTCTGCATTGTAAGTCACCTTTACCGGAATGAAATGAGCAGATTTAGTTAGCCTATCAACAATCACCCAAATGGAGTCATACTTACCCATTGTCCTTGGAAGACCAACCACAAAGTCCATTACAATTCTTTCCCACTTCCATTCCGGAATGGGCATTCTCTGAAGTGTTCCTCCGGGCCTTTGGTGTTCATACTTTACTTGTTGACAGTTTGGACACTTGGCAACAAAGTCAACAATATCATGCTTCATTCTACTCCACCAAAAGTGTTGTTTTAGGTCACGATACATCTTGGTTGCACCCGGATGTATAGAATACCGTGAACTATGAGCCTCTGTTAGAATAGTGCTGATCAAATCATTGACGCGGGGTACACATACCCTTCCCTTGATTCTCAGAACACCTTCCTCATCAATTTGTCCTTCCTTAGCCTCCCCTCGCAATACTTTATCTTGGATTCTTCTTAGTTTCTCATCAACAAACTGTTTTCCCTTAATTTTGTCAAGAAAAGAAGATCTTGACTCCACAGAAGTCAACAATCCTCCCTTCTCATTTACTTCTAATCTCATCATGTCATTAGCTAGAGTCTGAACCTCTCTAGCCAAAGGGCGTCTAGAAGCTTGCAAGTGAGCTAGACTTCCCATGCTTCCCGCCTTTCTACTTAAAGCATCCGCTACAACATTCGCCTTCCCCTGATGATATAAAATAGTGATGTCGTAGTCCTTCAGCAGTTCCATCCATCTCCTCTGCCTCAAGTTCAAATTTTTCTGAGTAAAGACATACTAAAGGCTACGATGATCCGTGTAGACCTCACACTTAACCCCATATAAATAGTGTCTCCATTGCTTTAATGCAAACACCACCGCAGCCAATTCAAAATCGTGGGTCAGATAGTTACGTTCATGCACCTTTAGTTGCCTTGAAGCATAAGCAATCACACTCTTCTCTTGCATTAGTACTGCACCCAAACTAGAATAGGATACATCACAATAAACAATGAAGTTCTTACCCTCTACTGGCAAGGTAAGGATAGGTGCGGTAGTCAACAAAGTCTTGAGCTTCTGAAATCTTTCCTCACATTTGTCCGACCATACAAATGGAACATTCTACTTAGTCAAGTTCGTCAATTGGGAAGCAATAGAAGAGAATCCCTTGACAAATCGGCGGTAGTAGCAAGCTAACCCAACAAAGCTTCTTATTTCTGACACGTTAGTGGGTCTTACCCAATTCTTCACTGTCTCAATCTTAGAAGGATCCACCATCACTCCATCCTTAGAAACCACGTGCCCCAAGAAGGACACTGAATCTAGCCAAAACTCACACTTAGAGAACTTGGCATAAAGCTTTTTCTCCCTCAACATTTCCAATACCATTCTCAAATGCTCTTCGTGTTTCTTCTTGCTCTTTGAGTATACCAATATATCATCAATAAATACGATCACGAAGAGGTCCAAATATGGCTTAAAAATCCCGTTCATCAAGCACATGAATGCAGCAGGGGCATTCGTAAGACCAAAAGACATCACTACAAATTCGTAATGCCCATACCTCGTTCGAAAAGCAGTCTTTGGCACATCCGTTGACCGTATTTTCAATTGATGATAACCGGATCTCAAGTCAATCTTAGAGAAGACACAAGCACCTTGTAACTGATCGAACAAGTCATCAATGCGGGGAAGAGGGTACTTGTTCTTTATGGTTACCTTGTTTAGTTGTCTGTAGTCTATACACATTTGAAAACTCCCATCCTTATTCTTTACAAACAAAACCGGAGCACCCCAAGGAGATGCGCTTGGTCTAATAAAGCCTTTGTTTAACAACCCTTGAAGTTGGGCTTTTAACTCTCTTAACTCCGCGGGAGTCATTCTATAAGGGGGATCTAAATGGGGCGAGTACCCGGTTTAAGGTCAATACAAAAGTCAATATCCCTATCTGGTGGCATACCAGAAAGATCTGCAGGGAACACATTCAAAAACTCACGGACCACCGAAACCGACTCAATCGAGGGTACTTGGGTAGTGTCATCCTTGAGATGTGCCACGAAAGCTAAACACCCTTTACTAACCATTTTTTTAGCATGAAGAAAGGAGATGATACGCACTGGATTGGAAGTGTAGTCACCCTCCCAAACTAACGGATCTGTCCCAGGCTTGGCTAACATCACCATTTTAGCATTACAATCCAAGATTGCAAATTGCGGAGAAAGCCAAGTCATACCCAGAATTACATCAAAATCATCCATTTCCAAGATAACCAAATCTACATAAGTGTCGCTCCCCACAAATTTCACCAAACAAGACCTATATACCTTTTCAACTACCACAGACTCACCCACCGGAGTAGAAACACGAATAGGCATATCAAGTAATTCACAATGTAAATTTAGACCATTAGCAAATGAGGAAGATACATAAGAAAATGTGGATCCAGGATCAAACAATACAGAAGCCATGCAATCACAAACCAGAAGATTACCTGAGATGACAGCATCAGATGCCTCCGCTTTAGACCGCCCAGGGAAAGCGTAGCAATGGGCCCTCTCACCCGTCTGTCCGTTGCCCCTACCATGTTGTGAGGTAGTGGCTCCAGGTTGCCCATCACCTCGGCCGTTCTGGTGACCACCATTACCTCGACCACCACGTCCTCCAGAATAACGGCCTCTGCCATGACCACCTCTACCTCTAACATTTGGAGGTCTATAACTCTGTTTTGGACAATATCTCTTAATATGTCCAATCTCCTTACATCCATAGCACTCTCTGGGTTCATGCATAGGTCTCTCAGAGAAGTGTTGACCGGTCGGAGGTGGACCCCCAACTACAGTCTGTAGTGAAGACTGAATTGGTCGGACTGAGTAACTTTCCGAACCCTGTCCTCTAGAGTAAGAACCATTAAACTCGCCTCCCTTTCGAAACCTTTTTGATGTCGATGTCGTGGTGAAGTCATCTGGCTTCACTCCTTCCACCTCTATCACGAAGTTTACCACCTCTTGGAAGGATTTTGCCGTAGCCGCTACTTGTAAGGCTGAAATCCGCAACTCTGACCTCAACCCCTTCACAAAACGGCGAATCCGCTCTTGTGGACTGAAACATAGTTGGGTGGTATACCGGGATAATGCACAAAACTTAGCCTCATATGCATTGACCGACATCCTACCTTGCTCTAGGCTCAAGAACTCATCCCTTTTCCTATCCCTCAAAGTTCGGGGGATATACTTCTCCATAAACAAGCTAGAGAATGAGGCCCAAGTCATAGGTGGTGCCTCTGTTGGTTGACACTCAATATGTGACCGCCACCACATTTTGGCGTTCCCTTGAAACTGATAACTCACGAACTCAACACCAAACCGTTCTACTATACCCATCTTGTGTAGTAGCTCATGACAGTCAACCAGAAAATCGTAAGCATCCTCGCATTCCGCACTCTTGAAGACTGGCGGTTTTAATTTCAAGAACTTACTAAAAAGTTCATGCTGATCATTTTTCATTATAGGCCTAGTAGTCAGACGTGGAAATGTGCCTATGTCCAATGAGGCATCCATACGAGGAGCCCTAGTGGCTGCATGTTGTACTTCTGAAACCGGAGGTGTTGGCGCAGAAAACACTGGAGGTGCCAGACCTTGATAAGACAACCCACTGAGATAGGCGAGAACCTGATTGATCATCTCCGGGGTAGGTTGGGGTGGCAATCCCTCATTCTGCACTTGTTCAGTTTCCCCATCCTCCCCTTCTCTTATTACTTCCTCAGTCGGTGGAGGAGTCACTGCCCTATTATCAGATTGGCTAGGTGCTCGTCCTGTTCCCCTATAGGACGTCCTCCCACGACCCCTACCACGGCCTCTTGCCGCTGCTCTTCCTCGAGCTACAGCCCCATTGGCTGGCTAAGACGCACCCTGTCCCGCCGGTGCTGATGTTGGTGCTGGCGTAGTCGTTGCTCTAGTTCTAACCATCTGCGAAATAGAGTGAAGATGGTCAGATACCAATTTGAATCACCTAGATACCAATTGGACCCAAGTAGTAGCACGAAAGAAAGAATGAAAGAATGGAATTTTCCTAAAGTCTTATAGCCTCTCAAAGAAAAGTAAAGGCGTCCCCCTACCGTTCCTTAAGACTATACTAGACTTGTTCTTGTGTGATGAGACCAACGAACCTAATGCTCTGATACCAAGTTTGTCACGACCCAAAACCGGGCCGCGACTGGCACCCTCACTTACCCTCCTATGTGAGCGAACCAACCAATATAAACTCTAACATTTCAATATAACATCAACAGTAAATAATGCGGAAGGCTCAAACTTATTAAATAAAACCAATTCATTAACTTCTAAAATTCAACATCTATTATTCCCCAAAATCTGGAAGTCATCATCACAAGAACATCTATGATCAAATTACTGAACTAAGAGTATTCTAAAAGCTAAAACAAGTAAAAGCTAGTCCATGCCGGAACTTCAAGGCATCAAGACATGAGGAAAAAGATCCAGTCCAAGCTAGAAGCATTAGCTCACCCTGAAGATCCGATGTGACGAAGACTGGCTAGAATTGTGGTTGAGTTGAAGATGACGGTACGTTTGCTGCACTCCACAAATAAATAAGAAAACATAAAAGTAGGGGGGTCAGTACAAACACAAGTACTGAGTAGATATCATCGGCCAACTCAAAATAGAAAACAGTATGTAATAAGCAATATCATAAAATCAACTAATATCCTTAGCACGCAGCATTTACAGTTACCATAACCCTTGGTTACAACACCAAGCACATCAATGAGGACTCACACCTCCTCATCATACTCATTTGGGAATTTAGTTCATTAGATTGGATATATATATTAACATATTTCAATATTCATTATCTTTATTCCCCTCATGTTGGTACGTGACACTCCGCTCCTCAATATACTATCCTGGTGTCGGAACGTGACACTCTGATCCTCATTCTATCCTGGCACCAGAACGTGGCACCCGATCCATATTCTATCCTGGTGTCAAAATGTGACACTCTGATCCTCATATACTATCCTGGTACCGGAACGTGGCACCCGATCAATATTCTATCCTGGTGTCGGAACGTGACACCCGATCCATATTCTATCCTGGTACCGAAACGTGGCACCCGATCCATATTCTATCCTGGTGTCGGAACGAGACACCCGATCCATATTCTATCCTGGTACCAGAACGTGGCACCCGATCCATATTCTATCCTGGTGTCAGAATGTGACACCCGATCCCCTAATCTCACCACTTTCATTCATCAAGCCTTCTTTTATACCAAGGCATCATCATTAACAAAGCAGATTAGGGTTTCTTTTCAAGATTTGAGATTCAATAGCTTCATCATGCTTATTTATTCACAATTACATAATCACATCATTCATGCAAGCATACAATTAAGCATATAGAAGGTTTACAATACTACTAACACATATAATTCGCTATTAAGAGTTTACTACGAATAGCATGAAAACCATAACCTACCTCCACCGAAGAATTGAAATCAAGCAAGTTAATCCTCAAAGCTTGGTGGTTTCCTCTTCTCTCGATCGTTTCTCTCTCTCCCTTCTTGTTCTTTCTATTTTCTTATTCAAACCCTCTTTCTTTTACCCTAATTAGTATATAATTAAGAATAAAAGATGACAATAATACCCCACTAATTAACTTAAGGTTACCTCTTTTAACCCCCAAGAATTTGAGTTATTAATATAAACCCACGAACTTTATAATTAAGGCAAGAATAGTCAAAAACGTCCCTTAAAACTTAACCAGAAATCCGACTCCACTGGGATTATGCAAGCTGTGACGGGCCGTCGCGCCTGCGACGGTCCGTCCTGCTGTCCGTCGCATAGTTCAGAAACTTGATTTTGGGTGAATGGCCTGTGATGGTCCGTCACACCTGTGATGGTCCGTCACACCTGTGATGGTCCATCCTGCCACTCCATTACGAAGTTCAGAGAGTCGATTTTCAGTACCCAATTTCAGATTTTCTAAGTGTTTTGAAACGAGACACCCCCGACGGTCCGTCGTGCCCATGACGTTCCGTCGTGGGTTCCGTCGTCTCAGCCTGTTTTTCCAGAAATAAAATCTGCTGCTCAAAACGGCTAAACAGGTCGTTACATTTACTGCAAGTTATCATTACTATTTGTCTGTTTTACTAAAGTATAGTTGAGTCGACTGACCAGAGTAGGAAGTCGACTGAAGAGAATTTTAATTCACCTCCCTCTTGACTTTCAATTGGTATCAGAGAAGGTCTCATAGATTTAGTGTTTAACAACACGTGATCAAAGATCAAGTGGCACACTATCAAATTCCTGATGCGTTACTTCAAGACGAACATTCGTCACACCGACCACCATATTTAATGGACAACATTATTCTCACTAGAAAGACAGCTTTAGAATCTTTGTCTATTCAAATGATCATGGATAGTAATCAAGAAGGTACCAAAGCCTATTCCAGGATTGACTGAAAAAGATGGCACTGAAAAGCCATTTGATTTTGAATCATTTGATATCACTAAGGAACAGAAAGAGGTAATTCAAACTAATTCTAGAGCTATAAGTTCATTATATTATGCAATGAGTGGAGAAGAATATGATAAAATATCAACATGCGAAACTGCAAAGAAATATGGGATAAACTAGACGTGACTTTTGAAGGGACTACTAAAGTAAAAGAAGCTCAGATCAGTTCACTTGTAAATGAATATGAGTTGTTCAAAATGGTTGAAGATGAAAATGTTGAATCCATGTTCTCGAGATTCAGTAAAACTGTCTGCAAACTCAAATCTCTTGGAATGATGTATTCAAATGCACTACAAGTCACAGAACTCGTTAGAAGCATCCCAAAGCTTGGGAAACTAAAACTGTCATTTTTGAAGATTAAAATCTACAGAAAATGACATACAATGAACTTCGAGGAAACTTAATGTCCTATGAACAGAATCGTATTAATAGGTACAATAAGGATGATAAAAAGAAAAGTGTAGCATTTACAGCTGAGACATCTGACATTGGAAAGGAAGTCGATGAATATCAAAGTGAAGGAATGTCTCTCATAAATAGAGGAGTTAAACAAACAACGAAGACAGAGACCTCAACTAGAACTCAATAACAATGAATTCAAAAGAGATGATGATTGTTGCTACTATTGTGGAAAACCATGACATCTAAAACAAAACTGTCTAGATCAAAGAAGGAAAAATAATCGAAGAAATGAGGAAGTCTGGAGTCAAGGAGAAACATCTGAAGATGATCATGATGACACTGCCAACATATGTTCATAGAACTAGGTGAAAAAAAGTGAGGTAAGATATTTTAATTGTCCATATTGTAATGATTTACCAGAACTGTTGGATATGGTTACTGACGAACTCCAAAAAGTCATCAATGAATACAATAATATTGTTCAAGAAAAGAAAGATTGACAAATTCTTCTTGAAGCAAGATAGGCTGAAATCGACTTACTAGAAGAAAACATGGAGGACATAAAAATGCAGTTGAACAATATCAGAAAATCTTCTAGTCATAGCACTAACATATCCAAAAGATCTACTCTCAATTACAAGAGAAGATCTCAAAAGTATTTTTCCAACAGATCTATATCTAATTCTCATTTTCTTTCTGCTTAAATTTTTTTTAGTTTCTCTTCCTATACTTGTGGTGACTTTGTCACAAATCTATTAACTACTGAAAATTTTCTTTAGGTTAATGGATTTGGAGATCAAAAGATGTTAATCCTAACCATCAAGGACCCAAAACTATTTGGGTACCAAAAAGAAATTAATATACTTGTTTTGCAGGAGCAGATCAAAAGAACCTACAGAAAGGGAATGTAGGTGGATTCTCTAGACATATGTGCCGAAAGAAAGAAAATTTTGAAACTCATAAGAAAACCAATGCAGGGATAATAATGAACGTAGTTTGGAGACTCTTCACAATGTGTAAAAGAAACGAATCTATACAGTCAACAAGTTGGTTCATCAAGTTGATTCTCTCAAGAGTAGAGTCCTACTCTAGTTCTATCTCTGTCTGTTGGACTGAGTATTAACAACAATTTTCCTCACAAGTGTTGCTCTATTTTAATCTATTATTTCCTGTCTTATCACTATCTTGCATGTTTTTTTTCTTTTTAATTATGCCAAAGGGGGAGATTTTTGCTCCTATAATTCTTATTCAGACTAGGGGAGCCTACATAACATGGAAGTCATGAAGACAAGGGGAGATACAATTCCCAACATGGAAGTCATGAAGACAGAGAGAGCTACATATCCCAACAAATTCTACATACATAAACATTAGGGAAGTTCCATGGTCTCCCATAGTATTACACTAAATTGTGTATTAATTGTCATTATCAAAAAGGGGGAGATTTTTCATTTCATAGATGCAGTTGATTTTGATAAATGATACTTAAACGGTTATTCATACTCTTCGCAGGCAAAGACATCAAAAAGAGATATATCTTGATGTTCAGAGCAACCAAATAAAGAAAAGAAAAGGAGCTTGAAAAATCAATCAAGTATATCTTGATTGATATGATGAAATCAAGTAAAGTAAATCAAAAGGAAAGGGAATTACAGATGCAACACTAAGAAGGAAAAGGGAACAAAAGAAAGGAAAGAAATAATAAAAGCTTACAGAATCAATCAAGCATATCTTGATTGATATGATGAAATAAAGTAAAGCAATTCAAAAGGAAAGGAAATCACATATACAACACTATGAATGAAAAAGTAATATTGAATCATGACAAAGTTAGATCCACATCGCAGGAATAAAAAGAGGAAACAAGAAAGCTTTATCAAGAAGACTGAATTATACTTACAATCTGCAGAAACCACAGAAATGGATCACACACACTCAATCTAAAAGATTGATTCAATCACTCATCATTCCATAAAGGAAAACAACATGAGGGAATCAAATAGGACAACTAGTAATTGACACTGATTATGGTGATCAGGAAAGATGATAGCGGCAAAACAGGAGGCTCAAGACAGCAGAAAGTACCATAAGAAGATCAACAAAGGACTCTTTATTAGAATATTTTTAAGGCATATTAAATTAAGGATCCAACATTCTCAATCAAGGAAACATTACAAATCCTTGATTGAAGGAAACTCCTTTGGGTGTTCCTGTTAGAGCTAAAAGACCATCGGACACTACTATTTATAAAAGAAGACTCAGTCCATCAGTTGAAGATACGCACTTCAATTGAACTTATATTGTATATCTTCTTTTATCTTTCATAAAACTTTGTACACCTTTGAGTGATCAATTGTAAAGAAAACAGAACGAAAGATCTGAGTGTAGGTTATACAGGTAGAGGTTGTGTCAAAGAAGAAGGTCTGATTTGCACATATGACAAGTTTGTAATCGTAACATTTGGTAACACCCAAGTTTTCAACAAGCTTTGATAGAAACCCTTATAACCAAAGGGGACTGTACTAGGCACCACATCGGTGATCCTAATCAGTATAAAAACACTATGTGTTATTTATTTACTGCAAGTTATCATTACTGTTTGTCTATTTTACTAATGTGAATTTGAGTCGACTGACTAGAGTAGGAAATAGACTGAAGGGAAATTTAATTCACCCCCCCACCTCTTGACTTTCAATTTCAACTTACAAACAGATAGCTTCCAAAAGGTTTCAAATTACCACACTCAGATTCTGCAATTTTTCCTTTCCATCAATTGTCAAATTCTCAAGTTGCGCATCAGATTTTATCGTTGTAGAGCATCATGAAGTTCCCCATGAGTGTGCCTATCACTTTGCCTCATACATTAATTTTAAGCAACAATTTCATCATCTTACCTCATTAACTTTTTTTGCAAATTGTGAATCCTTGAATTTGTTATTTTGCTGATGTAACTGCACAATGAGTTGCTCTTCAAGTCCAACACGATCATCTGAATTACAACTTTGCCACGAAGAATCACCATTTTCATGAATTAAGGATAACATTTTATTCCCTGAAGAATAGTCGTCTAACATTGCTTTTCTTAGGCGCTGGCCAGAATTTTGGCGCACAAAATTTTGATCTTGAACACCACTCTTTTCAGGACTACATCTAAATCTTTAACAGTTTTATACTTTTGACTAATTTCTAGCTTATTTAAATAATGTTTTTTAGCATTGAGATAATCACCAAGATCTCCTTGAATTTTTTCTCCTTCAATATGATTTTACTTGACCATGGCATCAACTTGACCAACGGTAAGAGTTCGACAATCAGTTTCTCCATGCTCTCTTACAATAATATGGTACATGAGCATACCTTATTTATTGCCATATGCTTGTAATTTCGCCAGTAACTAAAAATTGAACTTTAATTCTTATTGGAAGAATCTTTAAAAGATTCACCTCAACTTTTACCCTTGCAATAATAGGTCGTGTTTTATCATAGGTCGCTTGATCCAAATGAAGAGGTTGTTCAACTACTGAAGCCATTAAGAACCGAACATTACGAGCAGAATATTGATAGGGTAAACTTGAGAAAGAAATTCATGCCATTGCAATGGAGGTTTCTTCCCTAGGACTAAAAGAGGGAGTCCACTTTTGGATTCCGAATGGTATAACAGTAGCAACGAACTGAATCGACCTACTAGTTTTAAAAATATTGCAATGTAATCTTCCTTTAAAGTGAACCACAACAGCACATGCCGACTTTCTAATAACCCAATGTTACATTCACCCTTAAATCCTGATTGTTGAGGCAATATTTTCCGTAAATCAGGAAGTTCATGCCCTCCATGTGCGAATTTGAGAACGAGAGCATATTTTAAATTCTTTTCCGTGATAAACATTTCTATGTCTTTGGAGTCAAACACCATTGTGGGTTCTTCATTTAAAAGAATGAAAGGTTTGAGAGATTTCTCACTAGATTAATATTGGTTCCCGCTGATTGCAAAAGCATATTTACGATATGTATAGGGTTGACGTTTGTCTCTCCCAAAGCCATTGGCTGGGGAGAGGGCGAAGCAACCATGGCTGCTATCCATGCCATATATCGCTTGAAATAAAGAGAGTGAAGATAGTTTTTGGATTTAGAGTACTCAATGCTTGAACTTGGCATAGAGCCATGCACGAATTAGATGCTTCTAATTGTACCCCGATTATTATTCAATCTAAAAATTCCTCTTTCAATGCAAGAATTATTCTAAATGAAACAAATTATGATGTGTGGTCTCAAATCATAGAGATGCATATTGCTGAAAAAAGAGAAACTCTTATTTATTCATGGGAATACACAACCACCTACTGAAAAAGATGAAAGATATGAGAAATGGTACACAAACAATCAAAATGTGAAGAGGTGGCTGTTGATGTCTATGTCTTGATGAAGCGATATATTCGCTTACCTACTGCTCAAGAAATCTAGAAAGCTCTGTCAACAACCTTCTATGATGGAGCAAATGAACTACAAGTCTACACTTTAAATCACAAAGCCTTTTCTGCCAAAACCGACAAATCTCTCTCTTCTACTATGGAGAATTAATTGGATTTTTTTGTGAGTTGGATCACCGTAATAATGTGATCTTGGAAAATGAGAAGGATTTCAGTTCTTACCGCAAGTTTATTCAACGACAAAGGGTGCACATCTTTCTTACTAGTTTTGATAGTGAATTTGAACAGATTCGTGGGGAAATCTTGAGGAAGGATCCTGTTCCAGAATTAGAAGAATGCTACGCAATGGTATGTCGTGAATTTGCTCAGCATGCAACAGTGAATGGAGATCTTGAAAATCTGAATCAGCAGCCGTGGTGAGCAAATATTGATCTAATCAAAGTCAATTCTCTCTAAATCAACCAGGTCGAATGAGGTCTAAGGGTATCAACACGTCCACTTATAAGTGTACTCATTGTGATCAGATGGGGCACAAAAAAAATTGTTGTTTTTTAAACTGTGGGACTTCCAGAATGGTGGGATCATATCCGTGATTTAAGAGAGAGAAATCCAAGCAAGAGTTCCACTTCGCAATTGTAGAAACAGATGCCAACGAAGATGTTGCTGGACAATCCACATCCTTGGTAGCAACGAGAGGTAACAATGGTAAGGCTTTCAATTCATCTTCACTTGTTTCTAATTGTACATGAACAATTGATTCCGAAACTACGGATCACATGAAATTTGATTCTAGACAAGTTTCATCCCTTAAACCATTGTCACAAAAGTATATTTCCACCGCTAATGTTTCTTAGACACCTATCATTGGGGAAGAATCTTTGTCTCTCATTAATAATTTGAATTTAGACAGTGTCTTAGTAGTTCCATCGTTGGATTGTAACCTTTTGTCTGTTTCTCAAATTACCATAACTATATCCTATGTTGTGATTTTTTGGCCTGATTGTGTGTTTAAGGTAATCCAAACGAGGAAGACAATTGTTTATGGTACTAGACAAGAGAAGTTGTATTACTTGGATTTGGAGTAAAAAAATTCTGATCAGTTGAGCCAACCATTATCGGTTGATGTGTTTAGTTGTGAGGACAAAACAAGGAAATATGATATTTGGTTATGGCATTGACAATTGAGACATGATTCTTTTGGATATCTTAATAAATGGTTTCCTAATTTATTGACAAAATTTGATTTTTCTGATTTCCATTGTGATACATGTAAACTTTCATAGAGTTACCGTGTGTCTTTTTCACCAAAAAAAAGAATAAAAGTTCAATTCCTTTTATGATTATACATTTAGGTGTTTGGGGTCCATCCAAGGTGAATACGCTAGGTGGATCACTTTGGTTTGTTACTTTTATAGACGATTATACTAGAATGACTTGGGTGTGTTTAATGAAGTTCCAAAGTGAAGTGAATTTGTTGTTTCAAAAGTTTCATAAAATCATTTGTACTCAATAATAATGCCCAAGTAAGAGTTCTATGTAGTGACAATAGGGGAGAGTATTCCAGTTGTGAACTTAAACGATATTTAGAAAAACATGGAACAGCTCATCAAACTACTTGTCTCAATACAACCCAAGAGAATGGGGTAACTGAAAGAAAAAATTATTATTTGTTAGAAGTTGTTCATGCTCTATTGATTAAAGCTCATCTGCCATAATGTTAATGGGGAGAAGCACTCAGTTGTGCAACATATTTGATTAATTGAGTGTCTTCTAGCTAAATTAACTTTAAAACACCATCTTAGGCTCTTGTTGAAGTGGTGATTGCACTGGCAGTCCCAAATTTGAATCCTCGTGTTTTTGGTTGTGTAACATTTGTACATCTTCATAAGCATCAATGCGACAAACTATCCCCACGTGCACTACGGTGCGTTTTCTTGGGATATACTACTATCAAAAGGGGTACAAATGTTTTCATCCTCCAGCTCAATGAATGTTTGTTACAATGGATGTTGTTTTTCATGAAGAGTCTATGCATTTTTCTAATGAAACAAAACTCCAAGGGGAGGACGTGAAGGATATTTTGTCTCTAAATTATGAAAAATTGATACTTTTTGCACCTAGTAACCAAGTTGTAGATGAATCAAATTTATGTGATAGTGAACATCAAGAAATGAGACATAACTAAGATATGGTAGAATCAGATTTGGGTACTGCTGAATATTAGGAAATTGATAAAGAAGATTTGGCTCCTACTGAAAATTAAGAAATTGGGGAATTTAGTCCAATATCACATGAATTCTCACCCAACAAGCAACTGATGTACAAATCAATTGTCGCCAACTCAGGATGTTTCTGGTTTTGCACTTGAACAATCAGTCAAACAACTACCACCACTACACAATGAGGTCTTTCTAAACCTACCTATGAGCTAGAAATTTCTCGTAGGAGTAGATACTCATTGAGCCATTTTGTGTCTAATCATCGTTTGTCGAAATCAAACAAGTCATTTCCTAACAATGTGAAGGAAGCCTTAATTGAAATCCTTGAAAAAAATAATATATGGGAACTTGTCGATTGTCCATCAGGAAAGAAAATAGTTGGATGTTGATGGGTTTATACAGTCAAGTACAAAGCAGATGGTATGATAGAATGAGATTCAAACGAGGTTGGTGGCAGAGGAATATACTCAGACTTATGAAATCGTCTATACCGAAACATTTGCACCTATTGCAAAAAGCAACACAGTTTGAGTGTTATTATCCTTGGCTGCAAATTTTTGATTGGCCACTACAACAATTTGATGTGAAAAATACTTTTCTACATGGTGAACTGTCTAAAGAAGTCTATATGGACTATCCTCCAGGGTACGGGATACAGATACCACATCATCCTGAAGTATGCAGATTGAAGAAATCACTTTATGGATTGAAACAATCACCAAGAGCATGGTTTGGAAAATTCACCAAATTTATGAAGGCATTTGGCTATACTCAAAGCAACACCGATCACACTTTGTTCTTGAAGAGACAACGAGATAAAATTACTGCCCTAATTGTATATGTTAATGACATGGTGATGACTCGAAATGACTCTGAAGAAAGGAAATCTCTCCAAAGCTACCTATCTAAACAATTTGAGATGAAGCACCTTGGTTCATTAAAGGTTTTCCTTGGAATTGAAGTGTATAGATCATCTAAAAGAATTTTTTTATTCCAAAAAAATATACTTTAGATTTTTAAAGGAATCTGGCATGACAGCTTGCCTACCAACTGAAACACCTGTTGAAGAAGGCTTGAAATTAAGTGTTGAACCTGATAAAATCCCAGTTGATAAAGGAAGATATCATAGATTTGTAGGAAGATAGATGCACCTAGCACACACAAGACCATACCTTGCAAGTCTGCTCCAGCAAAGGGGATTTTGTTCACAAAATATATAGATCTTCTAGTAATAAATGTATATACGGATGTTGACTGAACTAGAGCTATCAATGACAGATGGTCTATTTCGGGATATGTCACTTTTGTGAGAGGAAATCTTGTTGAACAGTGAATCCAAAAAGAAAAATGTTGTTGCTTGGTCAAGTACAGAGGCGGGATTTAGAGGAATGACACTTGGAATATGTGAAGCATTATGGTTGAGACTTCTCTTAACGATTTGGGTTATCCACCTAAGGCACCTATCCAACTACATTGTGATAATAAGGCTGCACGTGATATTGCACTCTATCCGGTACACCACTATCGTACCAAGCATGTAGAAGTAGACAGGCTTTTCATCAAGGCAAAGTTGGATGGAAAGATATTACAGTTACCCAAGATTCGATCAGGAAGCATTTTCGAAAATAATGTTCTCCAAGTTTCAGAGAAATTTGTTCATGTTTGACATCTATGCACCAACTTGAGGGGGAGCGTAGAGATATTTTTAGGACTTGTAGAGATAATTTGTCATCTTTTAAAATAGGAACTCGATTTTGGTAATCTTTGTAAAATAGGAAGATATTAATTCTTTCCATATATTGTAACTTAGTTGTAGTTATATAATCATGTACATGCCTCCTTTGAAAAATAATAAAATACAAAAAAGAAATATTTTGTTCAAGATTTGAACTGTTAGATCAATTTTCAACAATAAATAAGAAATCAGATTGAAACATGTTCTTTCCCGGAAACCGGCATGGTTCCAGCATCAGCTAAAGCTTTTCTTTTCATCTTGATGACAATATCAATCAAGCACAACCAAGTTGTAGAATACAACTTAAACACAAGATCACACTCTTCTAGTATCACCCTGCAACCAAATATGCAAAAATATCAATACAATAAGAAAGTAGAGAAACACAACATTCATACTCGCAAGAAAAAAAACATTAAAAAAATTTAATACAAATAGTGTATCTATGAATCCAATAGAATACAATGGCTAATGGATAACAACCATACAAAGAAAAAAATCAAACAAATTAATTTACTATTAACAACTAACAGGTATCGAACCTCAAAACAGCCAATCTAAATTACAAGAAAATCGGAGAAAATCATCAGAGTTCTGCAAAATAGGCAGAAAAATCTTACCATTACCAGTAAATTCAACTAGGTTCAGATTGAGGCATAGTTGATTAATTGATTGAACATATATAAATCCTATTTCAGATAATAACAAAACTCGTAATTTTCACTCATAAGATCCTATATCAGGTGAAAATCCAAAAATTCAAGAAAAAAAAGCAAAACTACACCTGAAAAGAAACACTAAAAACACTCCAAATAAAAAGGAACAATTAAAAGACACTATATATATATATACACACACACACATATATATATATGTATGTATATATACACACACACACACACACATATATATATATATATGTATGTATGTAGGAATCAAACGAGAACCTTTTTCTCGGCCCTGTAACAGTAAAAGAGTATTGAGTGAGCAAAAATGAATGAATGGAAGGGGAGAAAAGACTTTACTTGCTGAATTTTGTTTGATGTTTTTTCCTTTTGGTTTTAGTATAATGTCAAATAATTTGTCTTATATATAAATTCTAGTTAGGGTATTAGAGAATCTTTAAATCTCACCAAATTTATCAATGGGCATTAAAATGATTATTTATTTTGTGATAGGAGGTGTAACAATATATATTGAATCAACAATTGAATGAAATCCAAGGGCTAAAGTTGAATAGATATGGGCTAAGCGTAATTTGTATTTTTTTGTTGATAACTTCTTCAAATCATGTTTAATTAACGATCAAAATGCAAGTTGTGTAGCCGGTATTTTAAGTAAATATAATCAAAGCTCTTGGCAAATGGTTAATCTAGATAAATCAGCAATCTGCTTCAGTAAAAAGGTGAGAGCGAGCAGAATATTGATTGTGATTTTTTCAAAGGAATGTAATGTTTCAAATTGTGATTTCTTCGGAGAATCTGCAAATCTTCATGAAAGGCACAATTTTTCATATAACTCAAATCTTAGAAAAATTAACAACTATTAATAAAAGTCACAACTCTCAGGAAAAGTCGTAACTCTTCATAAAAGTCACAACTCTTCATTTTCTACTCACACCTTTTAAAACCCCACACAAATTCACAGGTGAAAAATACAATAGTTAAATACGATTTTTAAAGTTGAAGGTATCCTCGATCTCAACATTTGGTCTTGGATTCATTTTCATTAGTAAAGGAATATTCATGAGTGATAGGTGCACAAGCAGACTCTTCTTAATTGGAAGAACGTATGAAGAGTTACAAGATTGTCGCGGCAAAATCTCTAGGATGCAAATACATGATGAAATAGAGTAATATTATTAAAAAAACATAAAAATTATAACACTGTTAGATCAATTTTCAACAACAAATAAGAAATCAGATTGAGGTATCTTCATCTCGAAACAATATCAATGAAGTCGTAGAACACAACTAAAACACTAGCTAGTCAATCGATCACTCTTCTTTCTCTTTGATATCATCAAAGTATATATATGTACATTGATGGTATCAAACAATAAACGAGAATTAGTAATTAAAATAGGGATATAAAAGTAAAGAGGTGGCCATTTCTAAATAGGTTCCCTTTTTTGTTACAGTTAAATAGCACTAATTAATTTCCCAGATGAGGGAACAATTTCTCTAGAGATGGTTATTTTCTAAGTTCAGCTTTTATAGTCTTTTCTAGCAATGATTATTTAGTTTATGATATACTCTAGCAATATGTTGAAATAATCATGATTGTTGAAGCGATTGCTATCAGAAAAACACTTGAATATGCTATTGTCAAGTTAGAAAATCTCCAATAGAGTTAAAAGTGGAGTATTTTTTTATCATATCACTTAATATGTTGTGTTCAAATATGAGCAAGTATTTGCAATGTTAAATGATTTCATTCCCTTATTTTTTTACATATTGGGTATGTAATTTTATATATGGCAATCCTTTCAGTTCAGTTATTTGTTATCCAACTATGTTACTATTATATACTCATACATTCAATGTACTGATGTTATTTGACTTACATCTTTTATGATGAAGATTCAGGTACAGAAGATTGTCAACTGGAATTTCATTGAGATCAACTTTATTTGTTTGTGAGCTTTTGAGTTAGGCCTCCTTTCTTCCGGGAGACTATATCTTTTATGAGTTGTTAGTAGTAGTTTTTTTTTTGAAGTGTTGTGGGTCTTGTCTCGACATTAGTCTTTGTAGAGGCTCTATAGATAGACAGTTTTGGAGAGTCTTTGGATTTCAAATGTTTTATTTAAAACTTATGTTTTATTCTCAATATATATATATATATATATATATATATATATATATACATTAAAAGAGTTGTGAGAATCACTAAACTATTGTTAAAATATTCCTTTCAGTTTGATGTTTGTGTATGCTCGAGTTAGTATTTTGCTTGTAGTGAATCAACATGAGGATTCGTTTGAGGACTAGCAATAGTTCGCGGGTGCCGATCACATACAGGCTGTAGGATCAGCTCGTGACACTATACTTTCTCAACATCTTTAGTGAACCTACCCTACGTACTGGGGAAAAGAACCCTACCCAAACGCAATGTATGATTAGTTCTCATAGACATGGTTGGTCTATGACTTACAAAATAAGGCATTTTCTATAGGTCCCTAAATCCTCTTCTTTTAGAGATAATAAAATTATTATAGGTATTTTAAGAAAAATTATATTTTCTATTTCAGTTTTTAGTTTAATATACAAAAGACTCCATATGCACCATTTTATGGAAAGATAGAAAGTGATAACAAAAGATTCAATTTGCTTAGTACTAACTTCTCATCCTAATTTCATAGAAGGAAGTAAAAAATTCTTTCAAGGACTCCAAAACTCCACTTTAATAGGTACATGATGGACTGCTAAAAGTACAAGCTCGTGAAGCTACAACATACTTCTTTTACGGTATACACTACTGCTTTTTGACTGATTATTTATCTTCAATGCAATGAAGTCTATTTGTCATGATCAGTCAATCACAAAGAAATTGCAACAATATTACTTATAGTTTCAAATATTTGTTAGGTAAAGTTTCATTGTGTGCCATTCTATTTAGATTAAATATTTTTATAAGTTCATTCTATTTTTCAACAGAGAAATAAGGTTCACATGATATTTTTGTAATTAAAAAGTTAAATTTAGGATTATTTTTTAATAAAATTCAGTAAATATGAGTTTGTTAACGAAAAGGGTTATAGGATCACAATGGGCTTGTTAACAGATTGAGAAGTAAAAAGAGACAATCTGGTGTCAAAATTTGTTAGATGAACCCCAGTAGTTATCAGGTATTCTTGTGGAGGTAGAGAGGTTGTTTTTGAAAGACTCTTAGATCATGTGCAGCAATTTCAGGTATAAAGAAAAAGAAAAGAGTAGCGAAAACATACCAAATAATAAGAGAAGCAGTGTAAATCTTATGAAAAGAATTTACCAACAACAAGTAAATAGCGCAGTAGCCGTAACAAATGATGATAAATATAAAAAATTAGAACTACAAAAATGTGTACAAATTCAAGCATGTGCAGGTAACCACAATAATGGTATTGTTCCCTTTTATTTTGTTCTAATTCTTTCAATAGTGACGCTGCTACCGGTTGTTTCGCCTTGTTTTCGTAGTTTGGTGATTGTTTCCCCCTTTATCATCTATAGTCCCTTAATCTTAAAAATTCAAATAAGGGTACGGTCTGCATACACACTATCAAAAATAGTCCCTCGACCTTCCAAGGTAGTGTTAATGGTCTCTCTGCTCTCTCCCAAGTATGTTAAGAACGGCAAAAAACTGCATTAAGGCCTTAAAATAATACACAAAGCCAGCATGTACATTAGCAACTTAAACTACCAGCATTTATGCAAAGGAAGTTATCTACTTATAGAAAGATAAATTCAGGCATCACTATTAAGCAAACACAGGTATTAATGCATTATGTCTCTTTGACAATTGTCATTCATCCAGGTATAAATGGATTCAGAAATCTACGGAACAGGTTTCCCATGGCAATTGCTAATATTACAGGTTTAGTGAGCTATTAACTCCAAATCTTCTTTCTTCAATCTGCTTAGCCATCAAATTCTTCTTCATGTCGCCATCTACGATTACCACCCTCTTGCTCTTTGATATTTCTCCTTTGCCTAGGTTCTCCATGCCTCTCGTCATATTTCGTTCTTCATGAGTAGTACCTTCACAAAGATACAATCTCTTCTTATAAGGACGAAGAGACGAAGAGTTTCTAGACTGCCGGGCAACAACTCCAGGTTGCAAATACATGATGAAATAGAGTAATATTAAAAAACAAAGCAAGTATTACATAGTACTGTAACGACCTATTTAGTCGTTTTGAGCAGCAAATTTTATTTCTGGAAAAACAGGCTGAGGCGACGGACCCCACGATGGACCGTCATGGGCACGACGGACCGTCGCAGGGTCTCGTTTCAAAACACTTAGAAAAACTGAAAATTGGGTACTGAAAATCAACTCTCTAAACTTCGTAAAGAAATGGCAGGACGGACCGTCACAGGTGTGACGGACCGTCAGAGACCCTTGGTGGAAATTTGGGTCTCTGAACTTTGCGACGACCTGCAGGACGGACCGTCGCAGGCACGACGGCCCGTCACAGGTTGCGCAATCCCAGTCCGGGTCGAATTTCTTTATACATTTTAAGGGACGTTTTTGACTATTCCTGCTTTAATTATAAGATTAGTGGGTTAATGTTAATAAGTCTAATTACTTGGAGGTTAAAAGAGGTAACCTTAAGTTAATTAGTGGGTTATTATTGCCATCTTTTACACTTCATTATATGTTAATTAGGGTAAAAGAAAGAGGGTTTGAATAAGAAAAATAGAAAGAACAAAGAGAAAACAGAAAAAGAAAGAGAACAAGTAGAGAGAGAGAGAAACGAAGAGGATGGCAAGGATTTTTAGAAGATAGCTTGTTGATCGCAATTCTTCGGTGGAGGTAGGTTATGGTTTTCATGCTTTCGTAGTAAACTCTTAATAGAGAATGATATGTATTGGTAGTATTGTAAACCCTGCTATGTGCTTAATTGTATGCATGCATGAAGTGATTATATAAATGTGATTATATTAAGCATGATGAAGTTATTGAATCCCAAATCTTGATAAAAACCTAATCTCTTTTTAATGATGATGCCTTGGTAAGGGAGAAGGCTTGATGAACTAAAGTAATGAGATTGATGATGCCTTGGTAAGAAAGAAGGCTTGATGAATTGATGGAAGGAGATTAGGGGATCGGGTGTCACGGACCGACATGTAGTATTAGGGGATCTGGTGTCAAGAACTGACACGTAGTATTAGGGGATCGGGTGTCACGAACCGACACGTAGATTTAGGGGATCGGGTGTCACGAACCGACATATAGAATTAGGGGATCGGGTGTCATGAACTAACACGTAGTATTAGGGGATCGGGTGTCACGAACCGACACGTAGTATTAGGGGATTGGGTGTCACGGACTAACACGTAGATTAAGGGGATCGGGTGTCACGAACCGACACATAGATTTAGGGGATCGGGTGTCACGAACCGACACATAGATTTAGGGGATCGGAGTGTCATGTACCGACACAAGAGGATTAATGAATATTGAGGGAGCGGAGTGTCACGTACCGACACAAGAGAAATAAAGATAATGAATCTTGAAAGATGTTAATATACTCAATCTAATGAACATGATTCCCAAATGAGTATGGTATCGACGCTTGAGTCCTCATGTGTTAACTTGACGGTAATTGTTAATGATATAGTATTTGTTGTTGCTACATGTTGAGTATCATAGTTGATTTTATGATATTACTTGGTATATATTGATTTCTATTTTGAGTTGGCCGATGATATCTACTCAGTACCCGTGTTTTGTTTTGACACCTACTTTTATGTTCTCTTCTTGTTTATTTGTGGAGTGCAGCAAACGTGCCATCGTCTTCAACTCAAAAGTAATTCAAGCCAGTCTTACTACATCGGAAATTCAGGGTGAGCTAATGCTTCTAGCTTGGATTGGATCTTCTTCTTCAAGTCTTGATGCCTTGAACTTCCGGCATGGACTAGCTTCTTATGTATTTTTAGCTTTTAGAATACTCTTAGTATAGTCGTTTGATCGTAGATGTTCTTGTGATGATGACTTCCAGATTTTGGGGAATAATAGATGTTGAATTTTAGAAGTTAATGAATTGGTCT
Organism: Solanum lycopersicum; assembly: GCF_036512215.1. NCBI lineage: Eukaryota > Viridiplantae > Streptophyta > Magnoliopsida > Solanales > Solanaceae > Solanum > Solanum lycopersicum. The sequence continues at coordinate 18,089,277 of NC_090802.1, forward strand.
TTATTTAATGAGTTTAAGTCTTCCGCATTACTTTCTGTTGATATTATATTGAAATGTTAAGGTTATATTGGTTGGTTCGCTCACATAGGAGGGTAAGTGTGGGTTCTAGTCGCAACCCGGTTTCTGTCGTGACAAACTTGGTATCAGAGCATTAGGTTCGTTGGTCTCATCACACAAGAACGAGTCTAGTAGAGTCTTAAGGAACGGTAGGGGGACGCCTTTACTTTTCTTTGAGAGGCTATAAGACTTTAGGAAAATTCCATTCTTTCTTTCTTTCTTTTGTGCTACTACTTGAATCCAATTGGTATCTAGGTGATACAAATTGGTATCTGACCATCTTCACTCTCTTTCGCAGATGGTTAGAACTAGAGCAACAAGTGCGCCAACACCAACATCGGCAAGACAAGAAGCGTCTGAGCCAGCCACTGGGCTGTAGCTCGAGGAAGAGTAGCGGCAAGAGGCCGTGGTAAAGGTCGTGGGAGGACGTCCTCTAGGGGAAGAGGACGAGCACCTAGCCCATCTGATACTAGGGCAGTGAATCCTCCACCGACTGAGGAAGTAATAAGAGAAGGGGAGGATGGGGAAACTGAACAAGTGCAGAATGAGGGATTGCCACCCCAACCTACCCCAGAGATGATCAATCAGGTTCTCGCCTATCTCAGTGGGTTGTCTGATCAAGGTCAGGCACCTCCAGTGTTTTTTGCACCAACACCTCCGGTTTCAGAAGTACAACATGCAACCATTATGGCTCCTCATATGGATGCCTCATTGGACATAGGCACATTTCCACGTCTGACTACTGGGCCTATAATGACAAATGATCAGCATGAACTTTTCAGTAAGTTCTTGAAATTGAAACCTCCGGTCTTCAAGGGTGCTGAATCGGAGGATGCTTATGATTTTCTGGTTGACTGTCACGAGCTACTACACAAGATTGGTATAGTAGAACGGTTTGGTGTGGAGTTTGTGACTTATCAATTTCAAGGGAATGCCAAAATGTGGTGGCGGTCACATATTGAGTGTCAGCCAATAGAGGCACCACCTATGACTTGGGCCTCATTCTCTAGCTTGTTTATGGAGAAGTATATCCCCCGAACTTTGAGGGATAGGAAAAGGGATGAGTTCTTAAGCCTAGAGCAAGGTAGGATGTCGGTCAATGCATATGAGGCTAAGTTTCGTGCATTATCCCGGTATGCCACCCAACTATGTTTCAGTCCACAAGAGCGGATTCGCCGTTTTGTGAAGGGGTTGAGGTCAGAGTTGCGGATTTCAGCCTTACAGATAGCGGCTACGGCAAAATCCTTCCAAGAGGTGGTAGACTTCGTGATAGAGGTGGAAGGAGTGAAGCCAGATGACTTCACCACGACATTGACATCAGAAAGGTTTCGAAAGGGAGGTGAGTTTAATGGTTCTTACTCTAGAGGACAAGGTTCCGGAGGTTACTCAGTTCGACCCATTCAGTCTTCACTACAGACTGTAGTTGGGGGTCCACCTTAGACTTGTCAACACTTCTCTGAGAGACCTATGCTTGACTCGAGAGAGTGTTATGGATGTGGGGAGACTGGACATATTAGGAGGAATTGTCCAAAATAGAGTTATAGACCCCCAATGGCTAGAGGTAGAGGTGGTCATGGTAGAGGCCGTTATTCTTGAGGACGTGGTGGTCGAGGTAATGGCGGTCACCAAAATGGCTGAGGTGATGGGAAAACTGGAACCACTACATCACAACATGGTAGGGGCATTGGAAAGACAAACGATAGGGCCCATTGTTACGCTTTCCCTGGGCGGTCTGAAGCGGAGGCATCTGATGCTGTCATCACAGGTAATCTTTTGGTTTGTGATTGCATGGCTTCTGTATTGTTTGATCCTGGATCCACATTTTCTTATGTATCTTCCTCATTTGTTAATGTTCTAAATTTACATTGTGAATTACTTGATATTCCTATTCGTGTTTATACTCCGGTGGGTGAGTCTGTGGTAGTTGAAAAGGTGTATAGGTCTTGTTTGGTGAACTTTGTGGGGAGCAACACTTACGTAAATTTGGTTATCTTAGAAATGGATAATTTTGATGTAATTCTGGGTATGACTAGGCTTTCTCCGCAATTTGCGATTTTGGATTGTAATGCTAAAACGGTGACGTTAGCCAAGCCTGGGACAGATTCGTTAGTTTGGGAGGGTGACTACACTTCCAATCCGGTGCGTATCATCTCCCTTCTTCGTGCTAAGAAAATGGTTAGTAAAGGGTGTTTAGCTTTCTTGGCACATCTCAAGGACGACACTACCCAAGTACCTTCGATTAAGTCGGTTTCGGGTGTCCGTGAGTTTCTGGATGTGTTCCATGCAGATCTTCCTGGTATGCCACCAGATAGGGATATTGAATTTTGTATTGACCTTGAACCGGGTACTCGCCCCATTTTGATACCCCCATACAGAATGGCTCCCGCGGAGTTAAGAGAGTTAAAAGCCCAACTTCAAGATTTGTTAAACAAAGGCTTTATCAGACCAAGTGCATCTCCTTGGGGTGCTCCGGTTTTGTTTGTGAAGAAGAAGGATGGGAGTTTTCTAATGTGTATAGACTACAGACAACTAAACAAGGTAACCATAAAGAACAAGTATCCTCTTCCCCGCATTGATGACTTGTTCGATCAGTTACAAGGTGCTTGTGTCTTCTCTAAGATTGACTTGAGATCCGGTTATCATCAATTGAAAATACGGGCAACGGATGTGCCAAAGACTGCTTTTCGAACGAGGTATGGGCATTACGAATTTGTAGTGATGTCTTTTGGTCTTACAAATGCCCCTGTTGCGTTCATGAGCTTGATGAATGGGATTTTTAAGCCATATTTGGACCTCTTCGTGATCGTATTTATTGATGATATATTGGTATACTAAAAGAGCAAGAAGGAACATGAAGAGCATTTGAGAATGGTATTGGAAATGTTGAGGGAGAAAAAGCTTTATGCCATGTTCTCTAAGTGTGAGTTTTGTCTAGATGTAGTGTCCTTTTTGGGGCACGTGGTTTCTAAGGATGGAGTGATGGTGGATCCTTCTAATATTGAGACAGTGAAGAATTGTGTAAGACATACTAATGTGTCAGAAATAAGGAGCTTTGTTGGGTTAGCTAGCTACTACCGCCGATTTGTCAAGGGATTCTCTTCTATTGCTTCCCAACTGACGAACTTGACTAAGCAAAATGTTCCATTTGTATGGTCGGATGAGTGTGAGGAAAGCTTTCAGAAGCTCAAGACTTTGTTGACTACCGCACCCATTCTCAACTTGCCAGTGGAAGGAAAGAATTTCATTGTCTATTGTGATGCATCTTATTCGGGTTTGGGTGCAGTGCTAATGCAAGAGAAGAATGTGATTGCTTATGCTTCAAGACAATTAAAAGTGCATGAACGTAACTATCCAACTCATGATTTGGAATTGGCTGCGGTAGTGTTTGCATTAAAGCAATGGAGACACTATTTATATGGGGTTAAGTGTGAGGTCTACACGAATCATCATAGCCTTCAGTATGTCTTTACTAAGAAGGATTTGAACTTGAGACAAAGGAGATGGATAGAGCTACTAAAGGACTACGATATCACTATCTTTTATCATCCGGGAGAGGCGAATGTTGTAGCGGATTCTTTAAGTAGAAAGGCGGGAAGCATGGGAAGTCTAGCTCACTTGCACGCCTCTAGACGCCCATTGGCTAGAGAGGTTCAGACTCTAGCTAATGACTTGATGAGATTAGAAGTAAATGAGAAGGGAGGATTATTGGCTAGTGTGGAGTCAAGATCTTCTTTTCTTGACAAGATTAAGGGAAAATAGTTTGATGATGAGAAACTAAGAAGAATCCAAGATAAGGTATTGCGAGGAGAGGCTAAGGAAGCACAAATCGATGAGGAAGGTGTTTTGAGAATCAAGGGAAGGGTATGTGTGCCCCGTGTTGATGATTTGATCAACACTATTCTGACAGAAGCTCATAGTTCAATGTATTCGATACATCCGGGTGCAACCAAGATGTACCGTGACCTAAAGCAACACTTTTGGTGGAGTAGAATGAAGCGTGACATTATGGACTTTATTGCCAAATGTCCAAACTGTCAACAAGTAAAGTATGAACACCAAAGGCCCGGAGGAACACTTCAGAGAATGCCCATTCCGGAATGGAAATGGGAGAGAATCGCAATGGACTTCGCGGTTGGTCTTCCAAAGACGATGGGTAAGTACGATTCCATCTGGGTGATTGTTGATAGGTTAACTAAATGTGCTCATTTCATTCCGATAAAGGTGACTTACAATGCAGAGAAGTTAGCCAAGATCTATATCTCAGAAATCGTTCGATTGCATGGGGTTGCACTATCCATCATATCAGATAGAGGTACACAGTTTACTTCTAAGTTTTGGAAAACATTGCATGCGGAATTGGGTACTAGGTTGGACCTTAGTACTGCGTTCCATCCTCAGACCGATGGTCAGTCTGAAAGGACGATTCAAGTGTTGGAGGATATGCTTCGTGCATGTGTGATAGAGTTTGGTGGCCATTAGGATAGCTTCCTACCCTTAGCGGAGTTTTCATACAATAATAGCTATCACTCAAGTATTGATATGGCCCCATTTGAAGCATTGTATGGGAGGATATGTAGGTCTCCCATTGGTTGGTTTGATGCATTCGAGGTTAGACCTTGGGGTACTAACCTTTTGAGGGATTCAATAGAGAAAGTGAAGTCTATTCAAGAAAAGCTTCTAGCGGTGCAAAGTAGACAAAAAGAATATGCAGATCGAAAGGTTAGAGACTTAGAGTTCATGGAAGGTGAACAAGTCTTGTTGAAGGTTTCGCCAATGAAAGGGGTGATGTGATTTGGTAAGCGAGGTAAACTTAGCCCAAGGTATATTGGTCCATTTGAAGTACTTAAGTGAGTAGGGGAGGTGGCTTATGAGTTAGCCTTGCCTCCAGGGCTGTCCGGAGTGCATCCGGTATTCCATGTGTCTATGTTGAAAAGATATCATGGGGATGGAAATTACATTATCCGTTGGGATTCAGTTTTGCTTGATGAGAATTTTTCTTATGAGGAGGAACCTGTTGCCATTCTAGATAGAGAAATTCGCAAGTTGAGATCAAGGGAGATTGCATCCATCAAAGTTCAATGGAAGAATCGACCCATTGAAGAAGCCACTTGGGAGAAGGAGGGGGATATGCGAGAAAAATACCCATATCTGTTTACAGATTCAGGTACTCCTTTTCGCCCTTGTTTTCCTTCTTGTGATTTTTCGGGGACGAACGATGGGTAAATTGGTATCTATTGTAATGACCTGTTTAGTCGTTTTGAGCAGCAGATTTTATTTCTAGAAAAACAGGCTGAGGCGACGGACCCCACGATAGACCGTCATGGGCACGACGGACCGTCGCAGGGTCTCGTTTCAAAACACTTAGAAAAACTGAAAATTGGATACTGAAAATCGACTTTCTGAACTTCGTAACGAAATGGCAGGACGGACCGTCAGAGACCCTTGGTGGAAATTTGGGTCTCTGAACTTTGCAACGACCTGCAGGACGGACCGTCGCAGGCACAACGGCCCGTCACAGGTTGCGCAATCCCAGTCCGGGTCGGATTTCTTTATACGTTTTAAGGGACATTTTTGACTATTCCTGCTTTAATTATAAGATTAGTGGGTTAATGTTAATAAGTCTAATTACTTGGGGGTTAAAAGAGGTAACCTTAAGTTAATTAGTGGATTATTATTGCCATCTTTTACACTTGATTATATGTTAATTAGGGTAAAAGAAAGAGGGTTTGAATAAGAAAAATAGAAAGATTAAAGAGAAAACAGAAAAAGAAAGAGAACAAGTAGAGAGAGAGAGAGAAACGAAGAGGATAGCAAGGATTTTGAGAAGATAGCTTGTTGATCGCAATTCTTCGGTGGAGGTAGGTTATGGTTTTCATGCTTTCATAGTAAACTCTTAATAGAGAATGATATGTATTGGTAGTATTGTAAACCCTGCTATGTGCTTAATTGTATGCATGGATGAACGTGATTATATAAATGTGATTATATTAAGCATGATGAAGTTATTGAATCCCAAATCTTGATAAAAACCTAATCTCTTTTTAATGATGATGCCTTGGTAAGGGAGAAGGCTTGATGAACTAAAGTAATGAGATTGATGATGCCTTGGTAAGAAAGAAGGCTTGAATAATTGATGAAAAGAGATTAGGGGATCGGTGTCACGGACCGACACGTAGTATTAGGGGATCGGGTGTCATGAACCGACACGTAGTATTAGGGGATCGGATGTTACAAAAAGACACATAGATTTAGGGGATCGGGTGTCACGAACTGACACGTAGAATTAGGGGATTGGGTGTCACGAACCGACACGTAGTATTAGGGGATCGGGTGTCACGAACTGGCACGTAGTATTAGGGGATCGGGTGTCACGAACCGACACGTAGTATTAGGCGATCGGGTGTCACGAATCGACACGTAGATTTAGGGGATCGGGTATCACGAACCAACACATAGATTTAGGAGATCAGGTGTCACGAACCGACACATAGATTTAGGGGATCGGAGTGTCACGTACTGACACAAGAGGATTAACGAATATTGAGGGAGCGGAGTGTCACGTATCGGCACAAGAGAATTAAAGATAATGAATCTTGAAAGATGTTAATATACTCAATCTAATGAACATGATTCCCAAATGAGTATGGTATCGAGGCTTGAGTCCTCATGTGTTAACTTGACGGTAATTGTTAATGATATAGTATTTGTTGTTGCTACATGTTGAGTATCATAGTTGATTTAATGATATTACTTGGTATATATTGATTTCTATTTTGAGTTGGCCGATGATATCTACCATCGTCTTCAACTCAACAGTAATTCAAGCCAGTCTTACTACATCAGAAATTCAGGGTGAGCTAATGCTTCTAGCTTGGACTGGATCGTCTTCTTCAAGTCTTGATGCCTTGAACTTCCAGCATGGACTAGCTTCTTATGTATTTTTAGCTTTTAGAATACTCTTAGTTTAGTCGTTTGATCGTAGATGTTCTTGTGATGATGACTTCCAGATTTTGGGGAATAATAGATGTTGAATTTTAGAAGTTAATGAATTGGTCTTTATTTAATGAGTTTAAGTCTTCCGCATTACTTTCTGTTGATATTATATTTAAATTTTAAGGTTAGATTGGTTGGTTCGCTCACATAGGAGGGTAAGTGTGGGTGGCAGTGGCAACCCGGTTTGGGTCGTGACAAGTACGACCAATTTTCAACAACAAATAAGAGATCAGATTGAGACCTCTTCTTTCCCTGAAATTGACATGATTCCGGAATCAACATTTCATGAAGAATATGTAGAGAATAGCAGAAGAAAAGTATAATTCGGTTAGCCTTCTGCTAGCCCAAGATTGTTAACTAAGATCGGAAGATTCAACTAAAGTTGAGGAAGCTAGAAATGAGAACTTGTTTGAGAAGAATACACTTTTATTAGGTTGTTCTTGGTTTGCGTGGGTTGATTACAAATGTACAATATCATCTGATATTTATACTAACCTAAGAATTATTCTAGATACTACAAGGTGTAGATTATTCTATCATTTACTACAAAAATATTTGCTCTAGAATATCTACAAGAAATTTCTAGGGAACTTATCTTCTAACACTTTCTCAAGAATATCTAGATATATCTTTAAGATAATTATTCTAAGTACTACACTAGACCATTCCACAAATTATACTAGAAAAATCTATGATATTCCAAAAATTTACTTCATCATTTTTCACAGGATAGAGCAACAAGTACCTCTTCTTATAAGGAAGAAGAGACGACGAAGTACTAGATACTAGACTTCCGGACAACGACTCTAGGATGCAAATACATGATGAAATAAAGTAATATTAAAAGAACTGAACAAGTATTACAAAGTTAGATCGATTTTCAAAGAAATTAAATTGAGACCTTTTCATTCTTGGAAACTGACATGATTCTAGAATCAGCTAAAGTTAAAGTCTTTCTTTTCATCTCGAGATCAATCAAAGCACAACCAAGTTGTAGAACACAACTCAAACACAAGATCACACTCCTCTAGTACCACCATGCAACCAGATATGTGAAAATATCAAATATAATACGAAAGAAGAGAAACAAAACATTCATACTCGCAAATAAAAACATGGAAGAAGTAAAACAAATATTGTATCTAATAATTCATTACAATACAATAGCTGAAGAGTAAATTCAACTAGGCTCAGATTGAGGCATAATTGATTGATTGAACATAGATAGATCCGATATCATGTAACAACAAAACCAATATTTTATCACTCATCACCTGAAACAAAATATCAAAAACACCCCAAATAAAAAGTAACAATTAAATGGCACACAAATATATACATATATATAGGAATCAAATGAAAATCTTTTTCTCTGCTCTTAAATAGTAAAAAGATTATTGAATAAGCAAAAAATGAGTGAAAGAAGGGGAGAAAAGACATCACTAGCCAAATTTTGATTTTGATTTTTCCTTTTGGTTTTTAGTATAATGTAAGATAATATTTCTTATACATAAATCCTAGTTAGGGTTTGTAGAGAATCTTAAAATATATTTACCAAATTTTTTATTGGGAACTAAAATGATTATTTATTTTATGGTAAGAGGTGTAGCAATCTATATTGAATCAACAATTGAATAGGTATGGGCTAAGCGTAATTCATTTACTTTTGTGGATAACTCCTTTCACAGTAACATTTTAGGGTATATTTCCTTTTTTAAAAAACTAATAACGTGAATTGATATATGTTATTGTGAGTAACATTTAGGAGTAAAATGTTACTATGAGTAACGTATATCAATCTAACACCGTCAGCTTTTAAAAAATAAAATATACCCTAAAATGTTACTGTGAAATACATTTATACTAGTTTTGTACATTTTTAAAAATACATATTATTTTGGTGAAATAATTTACATAATGGCTTGGTTTGGTCAATACTCCTCACAAAGGAGAGAGTCAAGAAAAAAATGAAAGGATGGAAGGCCAAACTTTTCAAGTATTGCAGGAGTTGTGCTTAAGTCTTTTCTAGTTGTGATCCCTACATATGCTTTGTCTTGGAATTCTTTTTATACATTTGTTCCAACCCTCAACCCCCTTTTCTAGATTCATGGATATTGAATCAATCGAACGCACTTCCAAAATCTGTTCTACTTTTGAAGACCCTGTGTTATATCACCAGATCTTGATTTTTCATATATAAATGTAACTAATGTATCTCCTTCGTAAAGGGTTTCCCCATAATGGCAATGAACAATTGCTCCAGGGGTGGCCAAATAACGCTTAGCTGATCATATCACTATCGAGTCAACTTGAACAATACTTTCTTTTTTTAATCAATTACTACAAATCCCTAGGGTTGTTTTAATGTAAATTTCTTCCACCAAACTCTCCATTTAAGATGGATCCCAAGATTATGCACGACAGGTAGTGCTATTAACTACCTAATAAATGTTATCCTTGTTTTTTATGAGTATCATATATCATATCATTACATGGATATTTATAATTTTTTATATATCAGGTACATTCAACTAGGTTTGAATTGAGGCATAGTTGATTAATTGAACACACACGCACGCACGCACGTACTCCGATACCCACACACCCATGCGCGCGCACACACACACACACCCCACACACACACATAACAAACACACACACACGTACACGCACGCACACACGCACAAACACACCTACACACACGCACACACGCACACGCACGCACGCAAGCACAGGCGCACGCGCGCACACGCACACACACACGCACGCACACGCGCGCACACGCGCGCACACCCATGCACCCATACACACTAACACACACACGCACGCATGCACGCGCACACACACACGCACGTGCGCACGCATACACGCACACACACGCACACATACACGCGAACACACACACACGCACACACACTCACACGCACACACACACACACACACACGCACACACGCACACACACACCCACGCACCCCCCACACACGCGCACACACACACACACATGCACGCGCGCACGCACGCACACACGCACGCGCGCACGCACACACACGCACCCCCCCCCCCCACACACACAAAAAAATTAAAAGAATGAATTAGTTTTTGAACAATCCTTTTAAAAGACCAAATAATTTTAGAATTATTTTGTGTTGTCCTCCAATTAATTATCGTATCTCAAATATATAATTCTTATACTTTTATTAGGAAATGAGGAATCAAATACTATTTGATTTTTAAACTTTGCCCCAAAAGAGAAACAAAAATAACTTTAACAAATAACAAAATATACTCAAAAGTTTAGCGATCATCCAAAAACTCATGAGTATTATTTCAATGCTCTAAAATCTGCCAACAATGTCAAACTATTTGCTTAATAGTTTGCTACTCGAAGTTTACACCTATGAACAAAGGCTTGTGTTTAAAACCTTCCCTCATTTTACTACATTTATTTATTAAATATAAAACACACTATGCATGCAAAGTTTTTCCTACGAATGGGTGTATCAACTACATCATTTATTGTTATATTAAGTAAATTTTGAGGCCTCCAAAGACAGAAAAAGAACTTTCTTGGATATATTACTCATTCATGAACAGACAGTAAATGTAGATATCATTAAATGTAATGACAACGTAATCAAAACATCCATCCAAGCAATGTTCACTTTCCGAAATAGATGTTATAGCAAGGTAAAACAGAGAGTTATAATACTACATAAATGTATTTTTCTCGCTTTTCAGTTTGATTCTTCTAAGTGAAAGATCAAGGTCAGCTAAAATCTTTGTAGATAATCTCTGCTTTTGGTGATACATGTGGAAAATTTGAGATCTCAGTGAATATTTCTTCTATTATGCCGAGAGGCTCCTCATCTAGAAATTGTCGATTGATTACCAATATCTCTAACACCGGGGAGTTGGCTAACATATTCTTGATAAACTGCATCTCGAATGTATCTCCTATAAAGCTTCCCAGCTGAAATTCCACAAGGTGATTAAATGCCAGGTATGACCAAGTTTTGGGTTGAAGAGATCCTTCAGTAGATTCTTTATCTGCATAAGTATCACTATCATCTTGATCAATAACCTAAGAAAGACAACAAGAAGTTGACTATAAGATTATTGAAGATAAAAGAAGTACAACAAATAACTACTAAATAAAATTAAAAAATGTCGAAGCACTACAAACCTGCATTTTAAGATATTTCAAATATGGGAAGCTTCTTTGTAAGCAAAGAATATACGAAAATTTAAATGATTCCACAAGCAAAATGTCAGGCACGTCAAATCGTCTGACATTGTTGAGATTAAATGAAAGCCTTGTTGGTACTTTATATCCTTCTTCAGCAATGAACTAAGAACATTACATAAATTCAAGATTAAGTCTGCCCAAAAAATATTCCATCCGTTAAAGTGTATAACAATAAAGACAGGGAGAAACATTTACCTCCAAATTTAAGAGGTTCAAGCTAAGTTGCTCGAGAGGAGAACAAGACTAGAAAATCTTTGTAAAATCAAGACTCTTTGTATGCTCAATGTATCCTAGCAGAGTTGCTTCTACAAGACGAGGGACATTCTTTAGGCAGATAGAACTTATATCGCCTGTGAAACTGAACAATTTTAGCACATGAGCATTAGTTTCAATCATTTCTAAATCATCTAAAATAGACATCTCCAATTGCTCAAGCAAGGGGAAATGAGATATCAAACTTTCTAGCAATTCAGAAGAAGTTGAGATTCCACATAGTTCCGGGCTGATTAACTTATCAAATCCTTCAAAGGTAGATGGATAATTAACTGAACAAGAATGAAGTTTTAGATGTCTCAGCCATGAACATGTGAAAAGTGTAGATTGTAATGTGTATTGCTTTCCTAATGGAAGGTGCAGAACAAGATCCTTAATGTGATTCCTGAGAAAATATATGAAGTTGTCGATTTCAGGAAGTCTTGTTAGATGAACGATGTCGAGGGTAAACTTAGTAATGGGACCTTCGTTAAGGGTCAAGAGCTGGTAGACGATCTCCCTAAATCTAACTGTATGGTCTAAATCCTCTCTTTTTCCATAAGGATTCATCAAGGGTCAACTCCGTATGTCTACACCAGCGGTACAAACATTTCTTTGATAAAACACTTATCCTCACAGCATCTTTTCAAGGAAAATGTACACAATGACGTTGATTACATTATGGGGAAGATTGCTAATAATTTCGGGCATTAAACTTTGGCAACACTCTCTTCCCATAGGAGGCATCATAAATCTAAGTACCTATATAAATAAAAAATATGGGATAAGGAATCTCTAAGCTATTTGGAAATACTCAAACAATCTCCAAATAAAATGGACGGAATTACTACTCATACTGTCAAATCAACACAAGAACACTAGGATCACTTAAAAAAATAATCACCAAGAACCTACAAAATATTAATAATAATTTAATGCATGAAATCCTCAAAATATCTAGATAAGATATAAAGGTTCATTGTCATTGAAATCATCAACTGCTTCCTGTTAATATCAATGTTATATTTAGCTTAACTTGATATGCGAAGTGGCATACACAGAAGTTTTAGTGAGTCAAATATTTAAGGAAATGAAAAAGCACAACAAATCATCTTAACACATCATACAAGAACACATGATTCAAATCATACTCAAGAAACTATTGAGGATTAAAATGACTTAATTGACCTTAAAAAGTTAGATAAACACCAAATTATTTCAGAGGAAAAGGTTGGGTGTGGCCTTTCCCGGACCCTGCTCTTTGTGCATCAGCCTTTCTCTTGATTCATAGAACTTGAAACATAGTGTTTTCAACTCATAAAATCTGCTCATTTGAGTTTTAGTTCTGAGAGCATGCCTTGCACGTTTTGCCATTATTATTATATAAAATTTATATAGTTCTAACTTATGTATTAAAATATGTGTAATATCAACCCAATTAACTTTTTTGAAAATAATAAAATATACATGTCATTATATGCATACAAAATGAAAAAATGTTGACAAAACAATATATTAATCTGAATAAAAAAGAATAACCAATGAATTAAAAATCTCATAAGAAAGTCTAGTGGACTAACATTTTATGTGCAATTTATAAAGAAAGAAACTATGTATGTCGTGATAGAATTATCAGCAGCCAAGAATAATCATAATCAAGCATAATAATAATTTAATAGATGGTTAAGAGAGCTAACATATAAGTAATATCAATGGAATCCTTGCCAGTAACATTGCAGATAAATTAGAAGAAGAAGGGGAAGGGGAGAACATCACTAGATCTAGTCTAGCATATTCACTAATATGACTATTTATAAAATTCTGAAAACCTCTTATTAAAAGTTGAAAAGAACTTTAAAACATCAAATCGGTATGTAAAATGATAAGTCGTTATAGAATATTGACTTAAATACTGTCACGACCCAAATCGGATCGCGACTGGCACCCACACTTACCCTCCTATGTGAGCGAACCAACCAATCTAAACCTTAACATTTCAATGTAATAACAACAGAAAGTAATGTGGAAGACTTAACTCATTAATAAAATCAATTCATTAACTTCTAAAATTCAACATCTATTATTCCCCAAAATCTGGAAGTCATCATCACAAGAACATCTACGATCAAATGACAAAACTAAGAGTATCCTAAAAGCTAAAAATACATAAGAAGCTAGTCCATGTCGGAGGTTCAAGGCATCAAGACATGAAGGAGAAGATCCAGTCCAAGCTAGAAGCGTTAGCTCACCCTGAAGATCAGGTGTGACGAAGACTGGCTTGAGTTACTGTTGAGTCGAAGATGACGGCACGTTTGCTGCACTCCACAAATAACAAGAAGAAAAACATAAAAGTAGGGGTCAGTACAAACTACGGGTACTGAGTAGATATCATCGGCCAACTCAAAATAGGGAACAGTATAGATCAAATATTATCGTAAATCAACTATAAAACTCAACATGTAGCAACAACAAGTACTATAATCATCAATAAGTACCATCAAGTTCATCCATGAGGGCTCAAGCCTCAACACCATACTCATTTGGGAATTAAGTTTATTAAGTTGAGTATATTATCATCTTTCAAGATTCATTATCTTTCCTCCTCTTGTGTCGGTACGTGAAACTCCGATCCCCTACTACTATGTGTCGGTACGTGACACTCTGATCCCCTACATGTGTCGGAACGTGACACTCCGATCCCCTACATGTGTCGGTACGTGACACTCCGATCCCCTACATGTGTCAGAACGTGACACTCTGATCCCCTACATGTGTCGGTATGTGACACTCCGATCCTCTACATGTGTCGGAACGTGACACTCCTATCCCCTACATGTGTCGGTACGTTACACTCCGATCCCCTACATGTGTCGGAACGTGACACTCCGATCCCCTACATGTGTCGGAACGTGACACTCCGATCCCCTACATGTGTCGGTACGTGACACTCCGATCCACTAATACTATGTGTCGGAATGTGACACTCCGATCCACAAATACTATGTGTCAGAACGTGACACTCCGATCCACTAATAATATGTGTCGGAATGTGACACTCCGATCCACTAATATCATTCTGTAAATCATCAAGCCTTCTCTATTCCAAGGCACCATCAATCCCATTACTTTAATTCATCAAGCCTTCTTCTATACCAAGGTATCATCATTAATAATGTATATTAAAGTTTCTTTTCAAGATTTGGGATTCAATATTTTCATCATGCTTATCTTATCACAATCACATAATCATATTCATGCAAACATACCATTAAGCATATAGTACGGTTTACAATACTACCAATACATATCATTCACTATTAAGAGTTTACTATGAAAGCATGAAAACCATAACCTACCCCCACCGAAGAATTGAAATCAAGCAAGTTAATCCTCAAAGCTTGGTGTTTTCTTCTTCTTCTCGATCGTTTCTCTCTCTCCCTTCTTGTTCTTTCTATTTTCTTATTCAAACCCTCTTTCTTTTACCCTAATTAGTATATAATTAAGAATAAAAGATGGCAATAATACCCCACTAAATAAATTAGGGTTACCTCTTTTAACCCCCAAGAATTTGAGTTATTAATATAAACCCACGAACTTTATAATTAAGGCAAGAATATCAAAAACGTCCCTTAAAACTTAACCAGAAATCCGACTCCAACTGGGATTATGCAAACTGTGACGGGTCGTCGTGCCTGCGACGGTCCGTTCTGCAGGTCATCGCAGAGTGCAAAGACCCAAATTTCCACCAAGGGTCTGTGACGGTCCGTCCTGCCATTCCGTCACAAAGTTCAGAGAGTCGATTTTTAGTACCCGATTTCAGATTTTCTAAGTGTTTTAAAACGAGACCCTGCGACGGTCCGTCGTGCCCATGACGGTCCGTCGTGGGGTCCGTCGCCTCAACCTATTTTTCCAGAAATAAAATCTGCTGCTCAAAAATGACTAGACAGGTCGTTACATTAGATACCAATTTACCCATCGTTCGTCCCCGAACGATCACAAAAAGGAAAACAAGGGCGAAAAGGAGTACCTGAATCTGTGAACAGATATGGGTATTTTTCTCACATATCCGCCTCCTTCTCCCAAGTGGCTTCTTCAACCGGTCGATTCTTCCATTGCACCTTGATGGATGCAATCTCTCTTGACCTCAACTTGCAAACTTCTCTATCTAAAATAGCAACAGGCTCCTCCTCATAAGATAAGTTCTTATCAAGCAAAACTGAATCCCAACGGATAATGTAGTTTCCGTCCCCATGATATCTTTTCAACATAGACACATGGAATACCGGATGTACTCCGGACATCCCTGGAGGCAAGGCTAACTCATAAGCCACCTCTCCTACTCGCTTAAGTACTTCAAATGGTCCAATGTACCTTGGACTTAGTTTACCCCTTTTTCCAAACCGCATCACCCCTTTCATGGGCGAAACTTTCAACAAGACTTGTTCACCTTCCATGAACTCTAAGTGTCTAACCTTTCGATCTGCATATTCTTTTTGTCTACTTTGCGCCGCTAGAAGCTTTTCTTGAATAGACTTCACTTTCTCTATCGAATCCCTCAAAAGGTCAGTACCCCAAGGTCTAACCTCGAATGCATCAAACCAACCAATGGGAGACCTACATCTCCTCCCATACAATGCTTCAAATGGGGCCATATCAATACTTGAGTGATAGCTATTATTGTATGAAAACTCCGCTAAGGGTAGGAAACTATCCCAATGGCCAGCAAACTCTATCACACATGCACGAAGCATATCCTCCAACACTTGAATCGTTCGCTCAGACTGACCGTCGGTCTGAGGATGGAACGCAGTACTAAGGTCCAACCTAGTACCCAATTCCGCATACAATGTTTTCCAAAACATAGAAGTAAACTGCGTACCTCTATCTGATATGATGGATAGTGGAACCCCATGCAATCGCACCACTTCCGAGATGTAAAGTTTGGCTAACTTTTCTGCATTGTAAGTCACCTTGAGCGTAATGAAATGAGCAGATTTAGTTAACCTATCAACAATCACCCAAATATAATCAAACTTTCCCAATGTCTTGGGAAGACCAACCAGGAAGTCCATTGCGATCCTCTCCCATTTCCATTCCGAAATGGGCATTCTCTGAAGTGTTCCTCCGGGCCTTTGGTGTTCATACTTTACTTGTTGACAGTTTGGACACTTAGCAATAAAGTCAACAATATCACGCTTCATTCTACTCCACCAAAAGTGTTGTTTTAGGTCACGATACATCTTGGTTGCACCCGGATGTATAGAATACCTTGACCTATGAGCTTCTGTCAGAATAGTGTTGATCAAATCATCAACACAGGGCACACATACCCTTCCCTTGATTCTCAAAACACCTTCCTCATTGATTTGTGCTTCCTTAGCCTCTCCTCGCAATACCTTATCTTGGATTCTTCTTAGTTTCTCATCATCAAACTGTTTTCCCTTAATTTTGTCAAGAAAAGAAGATCTTGACTCCACAGAAGCCAACAATCCTCCCTTCTCATTTACTTCTAATCTCATCAAGTCATTAGCTAGAGTCTGAACCTCTCTAGCCAAAGGGCGTCTAGAAGCTTGCAAGTGAGCTAGACTTCCCATGCTTCCCACCTTTCTACTTAAAGCATCCACTACAACATTCGCCTTCCCCGGATGATACAAAATAGTGATGTCGTAGTCCTTCAGTAGTTCCATCCATCTCCTCTGTCTCAAGTTCAAATCTTTCTTAGTAAAGACATACTGTAGGCTACGATGATCCGTATAGACCTCACACTTAACCCCATATAAATAGTGTCTCCATTGCTTTAATGCAAACACTACCGCGGCCAATTCCAAATCATGAGTTGGGTAGTTACGTTCATGCACTTTTAATTGTCTTGAAGCATAAGCAATCACATTCTTCTCTTGCATTAGCACTGCACTCAAACCCGAATAGGATGCATCACAATAGACAATGAAATTCTTACCTTCCACTGGCAAGGTGAGAATGGGTGCGGTAGTCAACAAAGTCTTGAGCTTCTGAAAGCTTTCTTCACACTCATCCGACCATACAAATGGAACATTTTGCTTAGTCAGGTTCGTTAGTTGGGAAGCAATAGAAGAGAATCCCTTGACAAATCGGCGGTAGTAGCTAGCTAACCCAACAAAGCTCCTTATTTCTGACACATTAGTAGGTCTTACCCAATTCTTTACTGTCTCAATCTTAGAAGGATCCACCATCACTCAATCCTTAAAAACCACGTGCCCCAAGAAGGACACTGCATCTAGCCAAAACTCACACTTAGAGAACTTGGCATAAAACTTTTTCTCCCTCAACATTTCTAATACCATTCTCAAATGCTCTTCATGTTCCTTCTTGCTCTTTGAGTATACCAATATATCATCAATAAATACGATCACGAAAAGGTCCAAATATGGCTTAAAAATCTCGTTCATCAAGCTCATGAACGCAGCAGGGGCATTCGTAAGACCAAAAGACATCACTACAAATTCGTAATGCCCATACCTCGTTCGAAAAGCAGTCTTTGGCACATCCGTTGCCCGTATTTTCAATTGATGATAACCGGATCTCAAGTCAATCTTAGAGAAGACACAAGCACCTTGTAACTGATCGAACAAGTCATCAATGCGGGGAAGAGGATACTTGTTCTTTATGGTTACCTTGTTTAGTTGTCTGTAGTCTATACACATTCGAAAACTCTCATCCTTCTTCTTTAGAAACAAAACTGGAGCACCCCAAGGAGATGCACTTGGTCTAATAAAGCCTTTGTTTAACAACTCTTGAAGTTGGGCTTTTAACTCTCTTAACTCCGCGGGAGCCATTCTATAAGGGGGTATAGAAATGGGGCGAGTACCCGGTTCAAGATCAATGCAGAAGTCAATATCCCTATCTGGTGGCATACCTTGATAATGCATGAAACTTAGCCTCATATGCATTAACTGACATCCTACCTTGCTCTAGGCTCAAGAACTCATCCCTTTTCCTATCCCTCAAAGTTCGGGAGATATACTTCTCCATAAACAAGCTAGAGAATGAGGCCCAAGTCATAGGTGGTGCCTCTGTTGGTTGACACTCAATATGTGACCGCCACCACATTTTGGCGTTCCCTTGAAACTGATAAGTCACAAACTCCACACCAAACCGTTCTACTATACCCATCTTGTGTAGTAGCTCGTGACAGTCAACAAGAAAATCACAAGCATCCTCCGATTCAGCACCCTTGAAGACCGGAGGTTTTGGCG